>NW_026516837.1:0-74084 GCF_025766255.1 Zychaea mexicana | reverse complement strand
AAAAGTATAATTTTGCAACAGTATGGCCCTTTATGAGCAAATAACAATTGCAGCTCTCGATGTTGAAGATTTCGAACTAGCACAAGTAAGAGACAAAAAGTTGGAAAGGGACTTTAGCGAATATTTAGAAGCTAATGTGAATGGTGGGGGGGACGTCGGTTGTTTTTACTATTTTAGCACTGTCTCGATCAACTGCAGGCCGGTTTGGGGACAGTTCACTTCGACTACAACGATTAAAGGGCATGTTTTTGGAAGCACAAGGAAAACTAGGACGAGGCACAAACGGTGTATGATAGCATATTGGAGAAGGATGCAACTCATTTGGTAACCCAAGATAAAAATAAGTCATGTACAACAACAATGAAAAATCTATGAAAGTTGACATGCTATATGTATATGCACGCTCTAGTTGGCTTCAAAACGTCAAATTGTGCTCCTAAAGGAACGGAACAAGACGGAGGAAGCAATTGCAGCCATGACGGAATACTTGGATACCTACTACGATGACCATGAAGGATGGATTGAACTTTGCAACATGTATATGGACCAACATTACTATGAACAAGCCGCATTTTGCTGCGAGGGAGCTGATCATTCTCCAGCCTGCCAACCACATCTGGTATCTCAAGTACGCCGAGATTGTCTACACACTGGGAAACTGGTCGTTGGCAATGAAGCATTATTGCAAGGTGTTGGAGTTGTGTACGGATAATGTGCGGGCACTCTATGGCCTGCAGCTGGTAAGTCCAACTTTTTCCAATTTGTTGATCTGTTTGAGATGTGGATGACCACTTGTTTTGCTAACAGCAAGACACCAACAACAACAACAACAAATACTTGACATGTAGTGTGCATCCAAACTGACGGGTGCAGATCATGGAGGAGACCTACATGCCCTTGCCACAGAGCGGTTACTTGCTGTGTACTCTAAACAACCCGAGCACGTTCGCCAGTTGGTCCAAGATTACCTTGCTAAATGATGATAAAAATAACCAGAAGCCAACATATATAAAGGATGCAAATCTTTTTTAATAGTATCTAAAGCGACTGAAAAAGAAAACAGACAACTGATAAAATAATGTAGTGTACAGAAAAATGGCAATGAACGAGTAGAAAGATAATGAAACGGTATCACAAATCGATATAGGCAACGACGACATCTATCAAGTAGCTTTTTTCTCGCTCTCTCTCTCGGTGAAAAGGCGGGTGGATGGATGCTTTTGGGTGGTGACGGTGGTTTGGGGAAGGCGGGGCAGAACGGAAGAGAGCAAAGGGGCGAAGGATGCTTTGGTAACACACTGGTATGGTCGTGTTTGATGCAACCGCACACAAAGTGCAACAGCAACAGTTACTGAGCCCAGGAGAACACTGTCATGAGCTGACCAGGCACAGGCAACCCTTTTTCGAGGACAGGCTCAAGACTCATCACCCTGGTAGCTTCGGGCGAGGCCGCCTTGCAAATGACGATATCCAAATCGGTTCGTTTCAGCGTGGATGCGGCATCGAGCATGATTTGACGGGCCCACTTGACCTTGCCGCCCATGCCGCCAGTAACGTCGACCCCGGTGGAGACAGGGGCCAAGCGGCGTTGTTTTCTGTTTGCTGCAGTCTTGGTTGCACTGCCGCGTTTAGGCAAACGCTTGTTGTTGTTGTTTTGTTGTTGTTCTCCTCCTCAGCGCGGAGTGTTTGATCAGCTTGGGACGCTTTGTCGTCTTTGGATCTGCATCATAGATGCCTTCCACGTCGGTAACAAACACGCAGCGCGTGATGTTGGGCATCAGCATGACGAGCTTGTGCATGACAATATCGCCTGAAAGAATGGTGCAACCGAGCGAGCGATCCAGAACAGCATCTCCGTGCAACAATGGGATGAAACCTAGTTTCAGGTACTGGCTCGTGCGGTTGGCGAGCTTCTCAAAGCATGCGTTCGGGCTCTTGTCTCCACCGTCCGTCTCCAAGTGCTCGAAGGGTGATAGGCCAAGGACCGGGAGGCCACGCTGTTGCAATCGCGAAAGTAGCGCCAGATGCAGCTCCAAAAGACACTTGCGCGTATGCGCGAATCCTGCCTTTTGGTCCAGCGGATCGTCGTCGTCGGCACTCGTCAAGGGTGGTGTGGATAGGCCAGAGGTTGTTACCCAGCCTGTTTGAGATTGTATTGGCGGGCCTGAGGGTGTCCGAAGCTGCCGGCGCCATGGATGAGGATGAGGCGGTGGCCTTGCGCAGAGAGATATTCGTGGGCTTGCTGGATCTGTTGCATCAACGCATCCAGTGTATGTTCATCAGCGAGTTGACAGGAACCCTTCTTGTTGGTAATTGCCGCGCCGCCAAGTTTGATGATGACAGTTTCATTGTTATGTACAAGTCGATCAGTCGAAGAAAGGAAAGGGTCAGGGGCGTTGGAAGTAGCAGCGAGTAGCAGGTAAGTATGGTCACCAAGAAGTTGGCTTCTGATTGCAAAGTAGTAAAGTGAGAAGAAAAAGAAAGCAAGAAACGCGAGACGAAACAGGGAAGCTTAAAATAGCTTTTCCCAAAATCCAGGGCCAGATCCCAACTCTCTCTCTCTCTCTCTCTCTCTCACCCCCAAACAGCCCCCTCCCCTCGTCTCCCCCTCACGCTGTCCCCACCCCCCAAATGATGGATGGATGATGCACAATTGCCCGAGGTGTCCCCGGGGTCTCTTCATATTCCACATGCTTACGCGTTATCTCATTTGCTAGAAATCCCTTTCATACGCATTGCCGAGAACTGGCAATGGTAACCACGGAGACCGTTCCTTTTCCTACTTTTGCTATCTCACAGCACATATCATACCCACACCTTCTTCTACTCGTCAGTTGCTTTGTTTACACTGCTCATTTATTGTGTGTAACTTGTTTCACAAGCCGGACTAGTATGGGAACGAGCACGGACTAAGAAAACATTCAGGCTAATCGAGCAGCAACCACCAAACCTGTCAAAAAACCTGTACGCAGGCTACACATTGTTCTTTTGGGCATTTATCATTGCTCAATTGTCTATTGGTTATCAGAGCCAAATAATACAATATACTTGCAGATTTAATCATGCGCGGAGTCTAGCTTTTCATTTACAATGGCCTGTGCGATCTCAAGTTTGTTTTTTTTTGTGCTTTTGTATTACCCAAATGGCTTTACTCCTTAAAATGATTATTACTCGCTTATTAAACAGGCAAAACCATCTAGTATAAGACGTTTTTCAGTACAAGAAGCAATTCCAATGCATTGGTATGCAATACTGATGTGGGTCCACACACAAAGTGTCGATCATCTACTTTAACTGTCCATGCCACGTTAAGGTGGTTTTTTTTTTTTTACTTTGCGTCAATCTTTTCGAGGTTATTAGCATCACCAGATACTCGCGTTTGACCCAGTCCGAGACCCGGTAGCTATCTGTACGCACGCTTAACTCTTGGAACAGGCATTGTCGCACAACACCATGCTGATCTTCGCACACCTGCTCCGAGGAGGTGGGTGGCTTCCGATGTGACTTTTAACATCATCACCATCTCCATTGTTGCACAACGCCTACTGTCACTATTGCTATCCGCCTATTGCTGCTAATGGTCATGTCATTAATGACTAAAGATTTCTCTTCTAGCTCCTTACTTCAAGATAACACTTTTTCTCTCCCTCGTAGGGTTTCCCTTGACCTCCTCTTCGTAAACTCTCCTTGATCACAATTTTTCTCGTCATCATCACTACGTATCACACCAGCTACTGTATTTATTATCTCTCATCGGGCGTAAAGCCGCGTCTAGGGCGATTGTCGCTCCTAAAGGGAGTATCCCTGTCAAGAAAAATGCCACGAGCTACGATCGAATGGCTTTGGAACAAAATCGAGGACGTTGACGCCGTCGTCGTTGCGATAAGGAGCATAGATCATGAAATATTTAGTAGAAGACATGTGTACGAGCGAGCAAGTTAGAAGGAGAGAGAGAGAGAGAGAGAGAGAGAGAGAAATCGTAAGAAAAAGAATGAAAGAGCAGTAGCGAGCTGTCGGTTGTGCTATCTTTACACACAGCACATACACTTTCTTTTTCCTTTTTTCACTACTTGAGCACACTTGCATTTCTACGAAAAGAGACGGATGTGTAGCGCACAGAAGAAATGGAAAGAGCAACAAGCTCGCAGCGTCACAGTCAAAATTAAACTCAAGAACGGCCCTCTCCCCCTTATTTTATAGGCTCAAGAGTGAGCATTGTTAGCTATTTTTTGGATGGCATCAAAAGAATCGCACTGCAGTTTTTGTTGGTTGGAAAAGAAAGGAACATACCCGACCATTGTGATAGAAAGAATAATAAGCTTTTTTCCCTTTTTTTTTTCTCTGTCTTTCTTGACTCCCAAAAATATAAGCTAAGAAAAGAAATAGTAAGCAAAGAGGCACTCCTGCTGCCACTGAAATGTACTCGTCAAAGACACTTGTTTTCACCGAAAAAGCCCACTCCTCATCACTGTGCACAGTGGTGGCTAACCCACCTTTTTTTCCTTTCGAACACTCCTCAAAACGTCGTCTTTTTAAGACTGAAGAAAAAGGACATTTAGGTTTTGTAGGAAAACATACGACAGAGAGTATTGGTAATGATGATCGCTTCCGTTTAGGGAAACGGTTCTTGATGGGTTATTGTGCTATTAGGAAGAAGGAGTACTCTACGTTGGATAGGTGTTTTTTTTTTTTTCAAAAGAAAAAAAGGAGCACCTTCTGCTCTACTCCAGAGAGTCCTGGAAAGACTAGTAGCTAGACCAAAGGAAGAGAAAACCCTTATTTCCACACACGATCCTCTTCTTCCCATAGCCCACCTGATTCAACTCACAATGGATTACTTTATAAACTCATAGTCCACGTTTTTTTCCCTTTTATTCTTATTGCCTTCCTCTCTCTCTTTCTCTCTCTCTAATCCACGAGCAAACTGATGAGCAACAAACTATTGAACAAAAAAGAGCATCAGCAACGACAGAAACACTTTCCCCGCGTTTCATCATGGCTTCATCACTTTCTTCTTTCGCTCAGCATCGACCCCAGATCACCAACAGCACCACTACCACCCTGAGCGCACATCATCATCATCATTATCATTATCAATCAATAGCTTCTTTTCTGGCTTCGGATCAACAGCAACACCGCACGCGCCAATTTATTCAGGGTCCTTGGTGGAGCTCACTTTATCGTCGAATCACAGTAGCCCCCGAGAAACAAGCATCCACTAAAGAGAAGAAGCTTGACTCTGGAAGAAATACCATGGTTGACAGCACTCATAATCACCATCGTCAGCAGTCGTCTAATGATCATCCATTAGCCGTCATACCTTGTCAACGTCAATTCAATGCGACTGCAGTCGTGCATGGTAGCCCACTTATCAAGAGCTGGTTACGCCATCCCTTCGATTGGGTGAATGATGCACGTACCCATGCGATCGTCCAGCAGGAGGAGCAAGACCAGAAGCAACTCCAGCATGTCCAAAACGACACCCAGTCTCCAGAGAATACGATGGCTGGGCAAAGCCCAGACCAGTGCTCATCCATATCATCGTCTAGCCGATTCTCGATCACATCGACGATTTCATCTGCATCAACCACGACAAGTACGTGTGTAACCTTTAACAACGACCCTTGTTGTATAACCACAGCATCGGATGTGGATACCGCAACAACAGTAGTGTCAGCAACGGAAGAAGGCAAGCACCTGCAAAAAGCGGATGTCGTTCTTCATCGGCACCATACGGGAAATAGCTTGCGACTTTTAAGTGTCTGGCTCGTTACACATTTGTTACTACAAACAGCCTATGTATTGCATTGACATCAGCATGGCAGCAAGAAACGCATGTGACGAAGCAACGACGGTGCACGAACCACAACAGCGGCTACATTATGCAAAACAAAGCAAACCAAAACACCACCGCCAACAACAACAACAACAAAAGAGCAGGCGATTGGCTGCTATAACCGACAACCGTGGTAGCACTGCATTAGCTTCTTTGCCGCATCATCCGGCCTCACTGTCGCCATTTCCAAAGTGCTGGCCCCTCTGACCGGAAGCAAAATTATTAGCGATACCGTTCAAGCCATGGGCCCCCCTATGGCGACTTTGTGGGTGAGCACGAACGGTCCATGGCTTTGTATAAGGAACGATTTTCCGTACGACTACTGAACGGCGAGACCATATGCGAAACAACGCCGATACCATTACCATCGACACCGTGACAACGACAATGATTCATCTTCATCATGTCCGGCGAGCTTGAGTATACCAGACCTGAAAGCCAAGCAGTCATGGATCTCGCACGCGAAACACTGGAGTATTTTGAACAGTGGTATGGCGATCATAGCGAGCAACAACGGGCTGTTGATGATTCTGCAGAAATGAAAACAATCCATTGGTTGCGCCAAGTGACCGTGACCTAACTTGTTTTTGCTCGATACAACAGTAATAATAATAGTATAATAACAGCTAGTAGTGTAAGCGATAATACTTTCTCATGTAATCATTGTACAGTTCTCATCTCTTACCTTTCTCCCCCACACCCCACCCCCCCCTGTTTGCATCATTTTTCTCATCATCAAAAGTAGCGCTTTTTCTTGTCACCACATCTTCATGTATACATAGTTTCTAGCTATTTGTTTTAATCATTAAAGTAGTACAATTGACCTTTCATTAATAACAATACATTTTTCTTCGAAAACAACAAAACAATCCCCTCGAGCCCGCTTAGCAAAATTAACTTGACTGACAACTGTGTTAATCTACATCATCATTTCTTTTTTGTTTAGACGTTTTCTTTATGTGATGATGACTGGAACAATTTCTATTTGCTGGGTCTTCTCTCGTCGTTATTAGGGGTGCTACCATCGTCGACGGCGGTGTCTTTTCTATAAGTTGACCAGCAGGTTTTACGTTGCTTTCACATTTTAACAGAAAGCAATGCTTTCTTTTTTGACTTGCTCGTCCTTATCTTATCTGTTCTTATTGCCTCTTCTGAATCTGTTTTTCCGGGTCGTTGTCGTGCCTATTGTCGTTCTTTGCCATGGATGGTAATCTAAGTTGGTTCAATTACCGTGATAATTGCGGTCAATCAAATACACAATGTTTTCGCTACTGTTTGAATTAAATGCAGTGCGTGCCTTCTGCTCACTTTTGTAGAAGCTTTTGGTTTCGTACGATGGGTAACTTTCAATCAAGCAAGCAGCAACTACCTACATGCAAGGAATTCAGTAGACAAGATTGTTAAAACCTTGCTATATACATGTAGTAGTATTATCAATCAGATCTGCAACAAGAGGAGCAAAACATAATTGATACAATTCGTCATCGCATATCTTCTAAGACATGTATATGCAGTATCACATGTACGTAGCTCAATCGTAGCATGCTATTATGCACTGCTAATAATCAGCTGCTCTTATTGAAGCGACATCCGAATATGTACATATTCTTAATGATGCGTTTGTAGGTTAGATTGATGATCAAGTATGATAAAGGCAACACTTACCTGCTTTTTGAGTCACTGTATTATCAAATAAACCTAAAGGACAGAATAAGTCAACGAGACCCGGAAGGAGTTACAAACTGGTTCATTATGATAACATTAGATCTCACTACTGTATAAATAAATGATATATTCTACGAAATGGTTATATGCAACAATCCCTATCTTGAGCAATTTCTCCTAGCAAAAGTAAGTGTATTCTGAGCTGATAAGAAAGATATGTTTATTCTACCAAATGTTAGTAAGTTTACGTCCGTGGTAATGATAGCCCCTTATTCTTTTGCTTCTAGTCTAAGTTTCTGCAATGCCAAGGCTGTGCTGCAGTTGCTGTTGCACTGGTCGTTGTACTTTATGATTATCCTTGATCGTTTTCTTGGTTTTGTATAACGGTATTGTTGTTGTATCACTCATCAGCTACATCCGTTGTATGATGATCGCGTCATCTCTTCTTGTGGATCACGGACGTTATTTATGATTAGAGGTATGGACAAGTTGTTTGCGATTACAAACTCGAGAATCTTGATTTTGTTACTGTTGTTTGAAATATTGAAAACATAACGTGGATTTTGTGACGTTAGCTATCGATGAAATTGATGGCAACATATCACCATGTGTTTTGTACTTACAGTTAAAACTACTTTTCCATAATTGGTCCACTTGTATAGGTTATGCCTATCGTTGTTTTGATGTTTGTCTTGAATGCAATTGTTTGTCTTCAGCCCGGAATTGATACAAGTGCATTCGTATCTTAAAAAACGTATTGACCTTGTATCATAATTTTCCATAAGCTTGCTCTAGGTGTTGCTTTTTGTCGTTCTTTTTTTTTTGTCTCGAGTTGCATTTTTTTGCAGCATTTGCCTTGTAACTCGTGTCTTGTATATAATTTTTTTTCTTTTTGTTTTTTTCTGGTCTGTTTCTTTTCTGTTTTTTTTTTTTGTGTTTCTTTTTCTTTTCTTTTTTCTTTTCTTTTTTCTTTTCCTTATTTACGGGGTCTATCATTACCTGGACATTAACTTACCAAACATCTGTAGTGGGAATATATTCGTGAGAGATCTCGTTGACTGGTATATAGGAACATGCAGGGCTCTACGACAAAGCAATGTGAGCACAATTGCGTAACATTACAAGGTGGATCAATTGCTTTTTGCCACTAATTCTTACCGTGATGCTTTTCTAAATGCCTATTGCCCCTGGTATATCTTGCTGTCTGTAGCTGATTTTTTTGAAGCATGTGTCTGCATCTCTTGAGGATGTATTAAATAGCAATATCGTTCGGCCGCCACTTTTGCTAATGGATGGTTTGAAGTTTTGATGAATATATGTGGTATGTCCCAATGACGTTTGTTGTAATCCTTTTAGAGCACTGCACAATTACCCTTTTTCGTTTTCTCCACAAATGATCTTATTGTCGTCGCATAATAATTGAGCGAGCAATATGGATGCTGGTCGACAATCACGTGCGTTTCATTGATGTGCTTGGAGTGTGTATGTGCATATGTATCTTCCATCTTGACTTTGAAAGATGTATTGACTGCTTCCGCTTGCCACTGATCAGGTTTGTAGGATCGTCTCTCTCACCAATGTATCGTAGACTGGATACTGGTGGTAGGCTCTTCTTGTTTTCCGCTTTGTTGATATACGGTGCCGTCGTGTGGATCTGATTATGATGGGCCACTTGATGATGACGCCCTCAAAGCCAATGTCGTGTTTGATGCGCCTTATGAGCGAGGTCTTGTACTGTTTGAATAGCTGTGTCCTGTGTTTGATTTGCGTCCGCTTCAGCTGCGTTTCCATTCACCACCCGCTAAGTGAATGAAACTATCACGTATGATGTGATGCCACTTTGTTGAGTTAATTGTTCGCATTGGTTTCCTTACTGTTCCATTTCGTCCAAACCCGCGATGCTTTGTTGTCTGGAGGTCATCGCCAAGTTTTAGGATCGCCTTTACGATTTCTAAGAAGAGATAATAGATATGAGCATACCATTGTTTTTGACTTGAATTTCAGTGTCATCAGAAAACCATACGCACTTACTTTCGCTTCATAAAGTAGCAAGTAAAATGACTCATTGTGCTGCCTACATTATTTTTTGCCGCTCTTGTTGTCTCTGATGTGTGGTCGTCATTACGCTTCATACTATACTATCGCCAGATTATGCAGGTTTGACAGAAAAGCGTTCCCATGGCTTCTTGTTTCTCTTCAACGATAAACGATCAGAAGCGGACGAGAATTGTCATGTAATTGAAAAGCTGTTGACCGCTTGATTGTTTGATAAGTGTGCTGTCGCCAGATTCCAGGGTTTAGCTGCCACCTTCCTGCCTTGGTTGATGTTGTCGTCCGAAGCTCTTGATATCTTGTTGTGCCATGATGAAGATCCGCTCGAAAGCTTGTTCTGTTCCCGCTGTTGTCAATTGTTACCGCAAATGCTGTTTGCCTGAGTTGTTGCCACCAAGTTGGATGTCATCAATGCCGATGCCGACTATTTTGTTGCGTCGATGTTGTCGCATGAATAAATCTTGCTGTTTGTTGTCATAAGCAGAGGTGACTCATCATCTCGATCCGACCTTTAGCAGTTGTCATTTGCAATGTTGTCAATTCTTTCCGCTCTTGTGCTTTTCGGTTTTATGTCTACAACGTGCTGATACCGCTCTCTTTTATGTGTTGCTCCTTACATGTCCTTGCCGCCTTAACGTAACTTGTTGAGATACTCGAGTTGAACCGTCAGCCATGCTGATGCCTCTTCGTTGCTACAACTTCTTGCTTGTTATCCGTATCACTGAGTTGCGCTACTTCTTGATGTGATGATAAAATTGCTGCGCTGAAACATGTGATTCACCGTTGCACGCTTTTTCGTGATGGGCATGCATTTTGACAAGAGAAAATCAAGCCAAAGACGGGATTCTCCGAATCCTCGATTCGACACAAGGGTGCTTTTGTACTCGGCTAGCCTGAAATTTGGCGCCACCTCACCATGACGGCATGTCAGGCACAACCACACGCAGCGACGACGTAATCAAGCCAAAGACGGGATTCTGCTAATCCACGATCAGCGCCAAGTTTTTTTTTTTTACTCGGCTAGCCTGGAAAGCTGGCGCTCTCCCAACATGGCAGCGTACTACCACCGCACCGCTCTCGCCAGGACTACCCCAGCCCGGACACCCCAGCTTCAGGCACCCGAAGCAGAGGGTAAGGGTTATGAGACAGAAGGATACTCACTTCCATAGCAGAGGGACAGCTAACTGCTACCCAGGCCCCCCGAGGGATCAGACGCGGTTTAGGCGTAAACACATTCCAGAGGACGACTGAGGACCGTGCTGTGGGGTCGGTGAGGTGGTAATGCTTGTGGAACAATGCTCTGTGGTATTGTCGACGCAGGAGTACCACGGGGTGTCTTTTGAGCCAGTGTGAACCAATGGAGCAACCACGACTAAATGAATGCCACAATGCAAAGACGGCTTTAGGTCCTACATAGAGCTGCTCCCCTCCCTTGTATTAGCAATCGTCAAAACGATTGACTGCTACAAGAAAGGGGGTTGGAGGACTAGCAAAAATACTTTAAATTAGTTAGTAAATCATGCTCACTTTATTACTACGTGAAAGTAAAGATGATTAATACGTGCCTGCAAACAGAGCCATGGTCTACCGGGCCGCTCCATTGTACATTCCTGCTATGCAAGGTGTCACCCACGTCCTCCAAAACCGACAAACAACAGTGCAATGTTCCTAGCACCACCATACAGCACACCGGTGGTGCCACAGCCATCTAGTCCAAAGTCATCGTGAAACATGCGCAGAGGCCCCCTATATCTCCCTATACAGGCGATAGCACAGTGCCTTGCCACAGCCTTCCATCTCAGCCCTTACCTTACTCCGGGTACCCTCCACTGCATCCCATCGCCTGACGAAGGCGGAAGCCGCCAGACAAAACACTAGAAGCATCGCAGCCGAACCGACCACGCAAAGACCTAAAGAACATGGATCCAATCAGTAAATATATTCCTTGAATTTGAGACAGCCTTCTTTAAACTACATACCAAAACAGCCCACGTAAATAAGCCGACCAAAGAGGGCCCAAACGAACCACCCCAAGAAGCTATGCCGAGAAGGCATCACCGAGGAACCGACACATCACCACGACGCCGACGCGCCAACAAGCGGGAAGAAGAGGATAAGGCAGGAGCCGGTAAAAAAGAACGGAAG
Source organism: Zychaea mexicana (assembly GCF_025766255.1). Classification (NCBI taxonomy): domain Eukaryota; kingdom Fungi; phylum Mucoromycota; class Mucoromycetes; order Mucorales; family Lichtheimiaceae; genus Zychaea; species Zychaea mexicana. The sequence continues at coordinate 62,386 of NW_026516837.1, read as the reverse complement.
CAAGAAAAGGAGGGCCTATTAAATCGACCAGCCAGTAATGTTAGTTTTCATCTTTATCAGGCAGCAATGTGTTTGAAGCAGGCTTAGTAAAACGAGAGTTGACTTTGTTACCAATAGCTATACGGAATACTGAATACTGAATACTGAATGTTTTTTGAGGGTTTTGACTTTTGAATTGTTTTTTGGGTGCTATTAGAATTTGTACGAAAAAGAAGAAGCCGGTATCAATGAGCGCGTTTATTATAGGAAAGAAGCAGAAGCACAAGACAGCAGAAACATTATACTTACCTTTTGTGGTGTTTTTTGCTTTTTTTTGGGATCTATCATAACAGAAAGAATAGACGTGTCCAAGTCAGTGAACGTGCTCAATAAAAAGGTCAATGTAGAGTAGCTTACTTTATGGATGTTTTTAGTACCACCACGGGTACGAAGGAGGAACCCAGTCTACGTGCATCAGATTGCTCTGATCGTCGTCAATATCCATGTCGTCGCTGTCAATGTCCATCATATCACCAGCATATGGGATCTCTTCATCCTCTTCTGGCACTGGCGCCTCTTCAGCCTCTTCGTCATCGGCAACCTCAACCATCGGAGGAGCGAGAGCGGGGAAGAGGACAGGGGAAGCGGGAGCAGAATGGTGAGGAAGAGGGGACGGCGGCAAGACGGGAGAATGCAAAGGACTGAACTGCGGTGATGGCGGTGGGGACGAACCCGCACGCGACAGAGCACTGGACGCATCATCATTGTTGCCGAGGTCAATGATGAGGGAGGAGTCGGAAGAGAAGACGGTGACGAAGGAGTGGTGTGAGGCCGTGCTGGCGTTGTCGAAGCTGAAGGTGGGTGTAAGGACGGGCGAGAATTGGGGTGGCGCGGAGGAGATGGTGGAACGGGAATGGTATGAAAGCTGTGATGCCGCGTCAGGGTCGTAGGGGATGGTGGACGCATCGTCGTGGTCGTAGGGGATGGTGGATGCATCGTCGTGGTCGAAGTTGTAGTAGCCTGTGGCTCGGTCGTAGGTGTTTTCAGCGTGAGTGCTCATCGTAAAAGTACGGAAGAATAGAAAAACTGGTAAAGAAGAAAAAAAAAGGAAAACGCGTTTTTTTGTATCCTGCTTCCTTATCTATACTTGCTCTAATATGATTTGATTTGATATGCACAAAGAATTTCCTTTTTTGGTTTGCCTTGCCCCATGATCTCTTACCACTCACATTAAAGATCCTTCTTTATGACTTATGAGACCTTTGAAGCAGACAACTGGAAGCTTGTTTTCGATGAGCTATACTGCAGGAAAAGACCTTTTTGTTGCCATGGCATTCAGGGGTTGTGACATTTCTTGTTCCTGAAAGCTGCTTGTTGCCATGTCAAGCATGGCAACCATGTCAAAAATTAATTTTATTGTATTCGTCGCGTCACGCATTTTGGCCAATTCCGAGCGGAATGGCGGCTGTTCTCGCGAAGAGATTCGCAAAGCTTTTTCCACACAATTGCAACCAGCACAATGTACAGGCTCCTGGCAACACGTACATACCAGGACCTTGTCTTTCTGCGGCTCTGTGGCCAAGTTACGATGCTTTTCGTGCAGGGTCTCCATTGTACTTTGCTATCATACTCGGCCTCTATATGCACAGACCGTTCGTGCTGGCCGTGAAAATAAAATTGGGGGTGTAGGGAGTGTGTGGGGGGAGGACATCGGAGGGGATCCCGAGCTTGGAGACATCACTGGTACACGACGCTGCTGAATACGCTTGATAGAGTTTTCCACATCCTGGGAGGTAGACTACTTGTCCATTTTAGCCTCGCATCGAACTCAGTGGTCAGCGTGATTGACGATGATCGTAACCTGGCGAGCTTGGTCGATGCAGTGAAATGGGATCCTTTTTAAGAAAACAAAAACCTCTCCCAATCCTTGCGGTGGATCCGCTTTTATGATGACGCTGCTCACATAAACAGTCATTATCTCTGTAATTGTAACATATAATATAATATGTTCTACTCCTCCTACTTAATAATATGTATTACGATCCCTGGGTACGTGCGTACAGTTTTTTTTCGAGAAGTGCAGCTGAGAAGCTCAGCGCAAAGACAAAATCAACGGAGGAAACCAGTTTGAAAACACTGGCGTGGCCATGTACGTTACCTACTAGAAGTGGATGCGAAACTAGTATTCAGTCACTGAGGTGTTATGTCGCCATTTTAGCGAGTAATTGGATCTGTGAACCCAAACATTCCATACCAACAGCGCTCTCTGCCAGGATATCCACACACACACAAACAGAGAAAGGAAGAGGTTTACTAACAGTGACCGAAATTCTATGCCATTTTTGCGTATGTATGCAGTCGCCGTTGTAGATGGGCATTCGCCTAAGGGTCTGCTATTAGTGCTTTTGTGCTATAAGGAAATAGTATTTACATATACCAGGCAAAAACTGACGCAAAGGTAATCCCCACACGAAAGGGCCACTTCGTCACAAATGCCTCTCATACCATCACCTTTGACAGACCAGGCGGGATCCACAGGTGGATGCAACATAACGCTCAGCAATGATTCGAGATTGCATGCGGCCAAGTAAACGTATAAGAAACCAAGCAAAAGATGTATCAAGACCATAGAGATAATATGCTTTTTATACGAAAAGTCATTTATTAGATTTATTATGTTTACTATGATATTTGTAGTGCTCTTGGTCACTGCTTGATAGCAATGTTTCCAGAAGCTACCACGAGGAGGTGGCACTACTTTAGCTTCCAAATATATTGTTCATTCAAAGCATGAATCCAAATCCAAAGCCAAAGCCAGAGCTTAAGCAGAACGATACAGAGTTTATAAAAATCCATAGCCAACAGTCAACCTGCACCTCACTTGCAAGTTTTGCTTCTCTTCATCTCCTATTTTTGTTCTTTTTTTTGTTTGAGTCGTATTCGTTGTATCGTTCGTAATCGTAGCCGTAGCTGTAGTTGTAGTCGTCGTTGTACTCGTATTCGTATTCGTAGCCGTATTCGTATTCGTACTCGTAGTTGTATTCGTAGTCGTTGATCAAAGGGCGTGCATTCACAGGTCCTTGACTGAGAACTTCAACTTCGCTGACGCGTCGGCTCCAGGTTGAAAAGGTGCCGGTAGAAGCTAAACTCCATTCTTAATGCAAGTAAGTAGGACGGTTTCACTCGGTTTTTTGTTGGTGGTAGACCTCACAAGCCTCTTGCACACACCTAGTTGAATAGGCCCTGTGCAGCGCTAATTCCAGGTTCAACCTCCTCATGAATGCACGCATTTGAAAAATATGGGCGACAGGTCGCCATCGATAGCGTGCTGTCGTTGATCGATTCCTACAGTTGTGCTAAAAATATAAAAAGAGAAAATAGTAATCAGTCAGTAACCAATGAACGAGACAACAATAAGAAATTGGTTGATGAGGTGGGAAAGAGACGCGAAAACTGAAATGGTCCAAAAAGTACAATTTCAAGGCCTGTGATTGGCTGAAATGCTATGGCAGAATGTTGCGCCGACGCTGACTGCCATGCATAAGGATTTCAGTATGGCATTGAAAAGCTTAAATAACACCACGTAACTGGATCTACAAATGTTACCACGGTAAGGTGCACCTATTCCCATGTGTGATTATTTGATTTAACGATGGCACTATCTGCTACGCTCCTCTGTCTGAAACCTTCTACTTTCATTTATAAATACAACTACAGATGGACGATCTTTGAGTTTCTAACAGAGTAGAGAGTACGTTGAATAACTGGAGAAAGGAGAGAGACTCTGTGTATGTGTGTATTTGTGTGCTGTGCATACAGCCACAAATGATTTACTACTGTAGCTACCGCCGTTGTAGCCGTGAGACGCAGAACGAGCAGGAAAGCATCACCACCATCCACAGCTCCGTGGTGAATCTTCGTTTGGTTTATTACTCGCTATAGCTTTTAAATCTTCTAATCACTATTTATATGGTATGTCTAATCCTCTATCAATATCAAGTATGCCTATAGAAAACTATAGTCTGTCAAGTCGTATTCTTTCTTTATGTACTTGATAAGAGCCAGCGGGAGGATTAGACTAAATATATAATAACCCGCATCCGTATTCCTTCCCTCTAAAATTCTTTCGAGCACGATCACCACTTGATCAAGTTCTATTGTTAAATTTACAGCTGTATTATTTCTCTTGTGCAGCGATCCATAAACGATAAAGTGATCTGGGGATTTTAACCAATATCGATAGTGGCGTTATCTTCTTCGTATTGAGAGGGCTGATTGATAAAGGTTTGGATGATATACGAAGTGGGATAGCTATGTGTTGACATGATGATAAAAATCAGGAACGCGAATAAAGGTTTTAGACAGTCATAATCATGAATTTATACTTTTTATTGTATGAAAAAAAGAAAGGAGTACAATTATTGTTATACGTATATGTCCAGCGACAGCTGATAAAATGTGGTGCTACATACATTAGTAAACTGCCTTGTTTTTGGAGAAGCAATAAATAACTACAGCTATTTCTCCTACCCGAATCAAGAAATATTCTGTAACAACATTACATGCGGCTCCCTCACGGGAGGTATTTTCTGCAACATCTACTTGAAGCATTGTAATTCCGTCCAACAACAAAAGAGGCGCATGTGCATGGTAGGCTTGGATGTATCTTCATCTTATTTGCTGTTTTGCTATCTATCGTCTTTCGCCTTTTATCCTTTTGCACCCTTCGCGTCGCAGCTAGATCTAAATCTTTTAGCTGGAACATTCTATTTCGAATGGACGCTGAGCCTGTACATTGCTACATGTGGACAATGTCTTAAAAATCTATTGGCCAGATCATAGTTTACTTTTTATTACCATCACAAAGAAGCTGTTTGGCGCATTGATAACGTTAGAGATATTGTCCATGCAAAACGTGGACGGGTTAACAATTACTATGAGGATATAGATTAACCGCGGAATAAGATAGAGTAGAGAGTTTAATATTATCGAATGACAAGGTATGCAATAGTACGTGTCATATGAATCAAATATAAGGCAACAACATATTTAAAGAAGAAGGGAAAGGGCATGTACACTTTGTTTGTAGAATAGGAATGTGGGGGGTATAGAGAAAGACACATATGAGCATTAGCAAAAAAAAATTCAACTGTATATATATAGGGAAGGGCTGCTTTTACGCGTACTAATAGGAAGCTTATAAAAGAAACTTGCAAAGAACAGAAACGAGAGGTATTATTAACAAAGAATATTATTAAGGCTCATATGCTTGGTTTGATGTGGTTCTGTCGTTTGCCTAGGTGTTAGAGTAGGTGTCGGTAATGATGAGGATGATGGCTGTTGCTCATCTTCGTTGTTCCAAGAGTGTGGCGGAGAGTCTACGGGCGATGTAGTTGGACTACTGGTGATGCTGCTGTTACTACCTCGCTCTGGAGGTCGGTACATAGGTGATGGAAGTGTCGAGGAAGTCCACTCATGAGGCTGTACTGATAAGGGTGACGGTACAGGGGTAGCAACCATATTGTTGCCTGTGAACGTTGTGCCTGCCTTGATAACGTCGATCGGCTTGATGCCCCTTTGATCGTCAAAAGCAGAATGCGTTTTTTGTGATAGGGAAGAGTCTTCTTCTTCTTGCTGTTGATGCTGCTGGCGTAGTTGCTGGTCCAACTGCAAGGCTAACAAAGGATGGCCGAGCGGGGCGAGCAAGCGAGAAGAATATAAAATGAAAGTAAAAGAGCGTACAGCAATAATAAGCGTCTTGTTGCATCGTACGTGGGATGAAGGGAGAACGGTACTGATATTCTTCTCACTTACCCTCTCCTTCTGGGCTTGCTCGGCCATCACTATGATGCTGTGGCTGTTTATGCTTTTGCTGTTCAGATAATGTACTACCGACGCTGCTACCAGCATTACTTTCGTCGTCGCTACTATTTCGTCGCCTCGATCGTTGATCAGCAGCAGTACTGTTGCTAATGTCTTGTGGTTTGCCGCTGCTACTATTGCTGTTGCAGCCATTGTTGTTATGATTGACCGAGAACTGCGTGGTGAACGCTTCAACTTCTTTGGGAACCATAGATCTAGGCACTTTGGCCATCTTTAGATCTACATGGACACGATCTTCGCCGTCCAAGCGTGCAACGACATCTTTGAGATAGGTGATATAATCAATCGCGCTCTGTAAGACGGTCATTTTGTGTAGATGGTCCTGGTTTGCGCACGACGGTATAAGCTGTCGTAACTGTAAGATTTTATCATTAATTCGTTCTCGCCGACGACGCTCGATTGCACTGTGTGACAGTTTACGTGCTTGTTCTCGTTGGTCGGCGGTGCTAGCGCCGCCACCTTCGCGTGCAACGACGTTAGCTGGCGACGACGGAGATGCGGCTGGAGCTGCGGCGATCGGGAGTGCAAAGGGGTGATAAACGTGATGATGGTAGTCAGCTGGACTGCCACCATTATTGTTAGGGTTGAGCGTCGGTGATGTATAAGTAAAAGCCTGTGTCGCTGCCGTTGCTTCATTTGTTGCTGATGAAGAAGGCAATGATGTTGAAGCACAACTTTCTGTAGCTGTTGTTGTCAATTTTGGTAAAATACGTGTTGTATTACTTCCGCTACGTGGTCTTATGGAAGCCGGAGAAGCAGAAGAAGGTAGCGGAGACTGAGGTGCGATCGGCGGCTGGGGTGGTGAGCCGACTGGCAAATAGAATGGACCGGCGTGATACAAGGGATGATAGTACGGTGACTGAACCACCGCTAGATGATGAGGATGATGCGGAGGATAGGACAATAATGGTGGAGGTAAGGCCATCATTGTTGGCGGCGGATGAGGCGTCGGTGCGATGCTACTGCTGTTTGTACTCGAGGGGGTAGCAGGAGCGACAGATTCGTCGTGTCGTTTCCCTCGTTTGTTTGCTGGCTCATCATCATCGTGGTTAGGTTGTTGCTGCAGCGGAGATGACGTGTTGCTAGTAGTAGGAGAATCCCCTATTTCTGCTATGGATGGATTTCGTCGTTTTTTTGGAGGAACAGTAGAAGTGGATGGGTTGCTGTTGGCAGCCTTGTTGGGAGACATGGCTGTTTTCAGGACAGACGAGAAAAATAAAGAGAAAAAGAGTGAAGAGAGAAGGCCCGAGGGGAGACTGGAAGCAAGAGTAAGAGAGAGAGAATGAGGAAGGGAAGGTGAGAATATAAAATAGCTTGCCTCAGGAACAGTCAGTGCTTAAGTTACCAATCGTGAGCAGCGTGGTCCGACACGTGTGGCTCTGATTGGACCCATTCCGAAAGAAAAACAACACTCCCCCACTTTGCACCTAAATTTTAGACACACACACACACACACACTCTCTCTCTCTCTCTCTCTCTCTCTTCACCGCTCCCCTCACTTCTTCAAAGCGCATACGCACACATATAACACTGCTAGAATCTATCTTTACGAAGCTGTGTTCCTATTTGAGCAAATCATAATGCGCCCATGACCCCACTCGCCCTCATCGGACAGGGTCCGAAAAGGGAGATCATGCTTATTCTAATCCAGCCAATGCTCATTTAATATGCTGCCCACGCCCTCTCACGCTGCCTGTTATTTCAAGATACCATTTGCTTTGTGTCATCACGTGTCCTAAAAATGGGCGATCTACCGTGCATTCAAGCAGCTTTGCCTAACCAGCAAACCCTTTCTGCTTAATGCCATTGGTGGTCAACTTTTATTGTCTTTTTACTTCCCCATCATCCGCATTGGGCGCAATCTCGTGAGTGTTACACAGCAACAGCGGCTGGTGAGGAGATCCACAATAATGATTCGACAAAAAGAACCATCATGTGTGCGCACTAGAAATATGCAAGTGGGCCATCTGTTATAGCACTTAACAATGTCAAAAGTACAGAATGATGTATCCCATTGGCCAATTCGTCCATGCATACTTTTTCTTGTGCGACCTTAGTACATGGTCTGTTCCCATAGGAATCTTTTAACATTCTCACTCACTCATTTTTACAAACATTATGAAAAAGATGAACATTGCCTTGAAACAAAGCTAGACATTGCTAACGTGGGAAGGCAAGCAATCAACGAACGCTTTCTTCAGAACTGGGCCTTGAGTAATCCCTCGAGATTCTTGTCATTCCGTAATTGCATCTTTTTGTCAGTCTCCCCAGGGAATTCCCTTTTCCCAAAAACCAGACGCTGCTTTAACGATAGGATGCACCAAAAGAAGACGTCGTTTACGGATGATTACTCCGGGTTCCAACGCCAGGGGTCGGCTGGCATGGTAAGCAGATGGTGGGTGTTCCACTGCGAAATAAGCAACAATCATTAATACTTCCTCTCGTTAAATCGCTCTCAGCTAACCACGACAATAACAGAAATAGCGTTTGATCTTTTTCATCGACTTTTATTTTTAGTGTTCTAACTATTGGACTTTAAACATCTAACAGTGGCAGGAGGACGATTACTGCTTCTACAACTGTACATCCTATTTTTGAAAGTAATGTACTCCCTGAGTACCGTGACTACATTTAAATTCATGATCCAGTCCTCACCCGATCACATTTTGACAGCGATCAAGAGCCTTCGGAAAACAGCAAAAAAAGGTAACCACCTTGAATAAGTCGTTCGGATACACTTCCACAACGGGATGCTTACCGCTTAATTTCTAGATAGAAGATTGTCTAGAAGCATACCCAAACATGATCAAGTCGTTTTGATCGTCCATCGATTCATTTTGCACAGTCAATGTTTTGATCATGAGATTCATCTGATCGTTGTTATTTCACCACGAATATGCCTCAAATTTGGTGATGCCCGCTGTTAATTGAAAGACAATGGTGCTAGTGTAGACGGTTCTATACGTGCATAGTTTCAGAAGCCTGAATAATTACTGATGTCTAATACAAATATGATGCCATTGAGGTTATCACATTCGATATTGCACGGGGAGCGTATTACGTTGGACCACATATTCACAGTGTATTTATAACATTTAAACGTTATTGTGTTATAACGCAGATATATTGGATGTTTGGACTTCTTTTTCTGTACATGAATAACGCTTTGGAACATAAGCGAACCACTTGGTTCCTTTAATCGATGTAAATTAAAATTCGAGCTACGTTACTATATTATTTCGTCTCTCTTCGTCTATAACACAGCCTAGTCAAAAGATACTGCACTAACCAAAGTTCGTCACGTCAGCAATAACGTTGTAAACTTTAGGTCTTTTTGAATAGCATGAATATCACAACCGTAGCAAGCAATGACGACGTAATAGGAACAGTTCATGGTTACCTGATATCCTTATCCGAGCAATTCCAATAAAATTTTTACTTTGCCGTAAAAGCATGCTATGCCTGTTCGAAGCTTTATTGAAATTAACAGTGCAATGCATAATTTCCACGCTTTCTACTAGCAGTGAACGAGTGTGACTTTTTGCCCTAGCAGCCCACATTTAAAATTTTCGAAGCAGTTACGTTTCTATCCATTAGTCATTTATTATATGAATGTAGAATAGCTGTTCAGCTCTGTAATTAATATTGAATTACATTATTTTGAAATACTTTTCTATTTTTCTTTGCTGTGGTCATTACATTTTCTCTAAAACATGGTAGCGTAATTTTTATATACTGTACCGTACTGCAATTTTAAAAGTTGAGCCACTGGGAGATAAGAAAGCGAGAAATTCTATCTCCATGATAAAACACACCATTACAACAACTAAAACTGGTTTATAATGATAACAGAAGCTCTCAATATTTAAAAGAGATGACATATCCTTGGCAACTACCACAGCATATATGGATTGAGAATTAATATTATTGAATTACTTATACAAGATTAAGTAGTATAGGTGTGATAAACGTGGATTATTGATAGGTGAAAAGAGAAGAGATCAAATCAAATAGAAAATGAAAGACAATATGAGATACAGTGAGAGTCATTTATGAAATGATTCTTATTGAATGAGCTCACAGCCCTTAATATACTGTTTGACATGCTGGCTAGACTTCAGTATGGATAAACTGACGAACGAATCGCAAACATGCGAATAACCATCCAGCTGATGGAGAAACCATGTATTATGATGACTGGTCGAGGACGTATCAGAACTTGTGCATAAGTCGCTATATTAATCGGGTCATTTATTGAAACCAGCGATAGCTGGTAAGTGGCCGCGCTACCTGTTGACAAGCTCATTGTCTTGTTTACATAAGCTGGATCATCTAAGTTGTAGAATGTTTCCGTGCTTTACATTATCCAGATGGATTTTTTTTATGTAATAGTGCTTACTTGGTTGCCGTATGCTACTGATGTTTAACCGAATATCTTATAATGATGTTTTAGGTAGTATAATAATGTGGCTCACCGCACCACTTTCTTCCAGGTTAATTACTCTGTGTAGAATGTGCTTAGCGTCAAGTGCGCAAACCACTTGCTCCGTTTGGTGCATGGTGTAAGTGTGACGTTTTGCAGTTATTTTTGTGACTTAAGTTGTGATTGCTATAGTATATGTGTCAGCAAGTACGCCACCCACATTGAACGTACAGACAAAACAGCAGCAGCGCAACATCGTCATAAGAAGAATATATTACTGTTGTATCTAAAATAATAATAACACATTATCTTTAATCCGTCATTAACAATTGCTGTTAGAAGAAGTTATCATTATATGGATCACGTAGTTCACATTAGCTACAATCTGAGGCGTTTACCAGTATGTACCTTTTACTCACGCATCGTATATTACTTAATCCTTTAAGGTTGATTTATAATATCAATTCATCCGTTCAATGCACACGCTGTGGTAGTTGCCAAGGATAACCCAATTCTTATAATTAGTGAGAGCTTCTGTTATCATAGTAAACAAGTTTTAATTCCTTCCGGGTCTCGTTGACTTATTCTGTCACTTTTGGTTTTATTGGATATTACATTTATTTGTGTCATTTCCATCATATCCAAGACTCAAACAGATTAAGTCATTTACAATCATAGCATTAAGGAACGAATCATGCTGGAAATCTGTTCAATGTCAAGCAATGCTCCAACTTAGGAACACTAACGAGTCAAGCGGCAACAAAGAGATGCCTGAAGAGACGATTGAGACGCTACGATGGGATAGACTCCGTCTGTATGAAGCCCCACATTTTTATACTACATTATACCTTATGCATTTATCTAGGACCGACACAACCATTAAGACGTTTTTTGGTGTGAAGACTCTGGATCTCTGGAGGGTGCTAGACGAAGGAGTATTTCATGATGACTCAGAACTTGAAGAAGACTTGCGCTGCTACAAGTATGAATCTGTGTATGTGGCTTCGATATATTGTCTGTGCTAATTAGTCGTTTTTTTTATGGCGGCGTGAGCAAGAGCGGTAAATGAAGAAACCGCTATGTTTTAGACAGAAGCGACAGCCGTTGCATACGTTTAGAAACCAGAAAACAACTGAATATCATGAATCTATTTTACAATGTTTATTACTATGTAACAATACAAAGGAACTATGCAACTGACAATTAAAGCTTAATACACTCTGAGCTGAGATGACGCGACAGCATCTATATGGCTTTAAACGAACAATTTCACCTTTTGACATGCCTTTCTTACTTTTTTCTTTCAACAATCTCACAGTGACACCACCAAGGTCTTTCCCATTCGAAATCATTCAGCCTACACCTTTCTCAAGTAAGGGGTGGATCTACAAGTTCAGTAGTAGCAGTACTAGATTTTCCTGCTTCCTCAATCTTTACCAAGTCATTGTTGTTCCTGTTTTTCTAAAAGTAGGAGGAAGCTTAAACCAGTATTCAAGGTAACCAAAATAATCCGCCGATGTCTCATGTTTTAACACTTCCATACATTGTTTATCTTGTTTCGTTCTTATATCTTGGTCCTTGTTTCTTCCCTCATCACTCATCTGGTCTCCTACATAGTAGGTTTCCTTTTTGTCTTGTCCTGTTCTTGCTGAAAGCACCTAACACATTCTTGTCCAGTCTCTCTGCCCTTGTCTTGCCTTGTTCCTGTCCGCACCTTACAATTATGATGATAAGCTGTAGGTGATGTTGATGATTACTATATTGCACAACAATGGAGTATGTCATAGTACTATAATACCTGATTTTTTTTTAATAGCCATAGATACTTTATCTTTTACTGCTGTCGCTAAGTTGTCCCTGACGTAATGCACAGGTACTTCCTCTTGTACTCCCTTGCTACACAACAGCAATCATCAATATCATCCACAGCTTATCATTATAGATAATCATTATCATATATGCAGCACTACTTTGCATGCATTTAGTCTTAGACTACGTATAATATAAGTCATCTTTGAAAAAAAAACATCTATCTATTCGTCTATACCTGCGAGATTGTTCGTTTGTGGGTCGTCTCCACTCCTGTGTTTTCTATTTTTTGTAGAAAAAAACCACGACACTATGACAAAAAATGTCGTAGCCATAGTTTTCATGTAACACATACTTCTTTTTTAGATTCCATTCCCCTTCTTTGATATACTTCTTGCTTGCTGCGGTCCACAGCTACTATTCCTTTTGTCGCGCAGTCAACTATTACATCATTATTTGCTGCACAGTTATTCTTTGTCATCGTTATCTGTATACTTTTGTATCATATCATTACTGCAGTAGTTTAGACAAAACATATAAATATCCCCTCTCATCACATACAATAAACAGTATCTTTCAAGTTATCTTTTATTCTACTCTTACTCTTTTGTGATCTCTCTTTCTATTGGCTACGGTACTTATCCGCCAAAAGGACTCGACATGTCGTAGCCAGATTTGGCCGGTCTTTCCTTTTTCCTTTTGTGACACCTGTCCATCGTTTTAACACGTAGTCGCTCCTCGTTAACACACGATTGTCAAGACACGTAGTTGTCCATTGCTTGAACACGTATTGGTCTCTCATCACAACACATAGCCATCATAGCGTATCTAGTAACAATAGAAAACATATAAATATCCCTTATATCATCAAGCAATAAACATCATCTTTCAAGTTATCTTTTATTCTATTTTTACTCTTTTGTGATCTCTCTTTCTATTGGCTACGGTACTTATCCGCCAAAAGGACTCGACAGACAAAAAAAAAAGAAAAAAAAGAATTGTTAAAAAAAGATTCCTACAACACTGCGTTGAAGTAGTTCCGATCTACCTGATTCGAACAGGTGACCTAGAGATAACAGTACACTACAGTCTCCCGCTCTACCAACTGAGCTAAGATCGGATCGTTGTGTCCTCGCTATTGTATGCTAATTATGTTGCTATTATTGCCGCACCTGACGATATGTTTCGCTTTCTTCGAGTTGCTGAGCAACATTCACAAGATCTGGGGTATCGATGGCATCCTGCCAAATGCGCGGTAATCGGCCCACCACCACCACGAACAATATACGACGACATTACTGACGAGCTTGCTGTACTAGAACACTGAGAACTACCAGCCCTAGCATACAAGCTCTACAACACCCCCATTCCATTTGTCACCAACTTTAAATATCTAGGCGTACCTTTCAACCAGGAGGGCCTGGATAGAACATTCCTGGTGTCACAAAGGACGCAACTAGCCACAGGTGCTATAGCTACCCTGCAAAGTCTCGGTGTTCACCAATATGCACTTGGTATCTGGGCAGCTCTACGCTCGTACTGCACTTTTGCAAGACCAGTGCTCGAATATGGCCTGGCCATAGCCGGTGTCAACGCTGCGGAAATCGAGAAAATCGAGACAGCACAAAAAAGCTGTATCAAGATGGCGCTTAACCACAAAGCAATGCGACAAATGCCAACAATTGTGCCTATGGTGTTGGCTGACCTGCCGTCGATGTGTATTCATATTCATATGTTGCAGCTCAAGTTTGCAGCCCGTCTCCAAGAACTGCCAACCACAACAATGTTACGGTGTGTTGAGCTGACATATTTGCGACATACACACCCTGACAAGCAATGGTTATCGCTGACATCGTGGAACCTGCTGTACCAATTGTACAAAAGGTTGAAAAACGAAAGAAACGAGGAAAATCCAGTAGGCTGCGCAATCCGAGAAAAAAGAGACGAGGAATTGGTTGTCCGCTGGGAAACCAAGAAAACGGTCCGGGTGCTCCGGTCATCTCGGATGGTAGATCCGACTCTCTATTTGCCAGCACATAGCCAAGATCGACATCGACTGGTAAAGTAGCGCATGTTCTGGCTGCCTCCCTTTCCTGAGCCATCCTGTAGGTGTGGAGAGACACAGGTTAAGCGCGACCATTTTGCTTCCTGTCCGTTTATCCAAGAGCAACTCACTGCGCTCAAAGATGCTTTTGGTCCGATCCCTGCTCTTCCTCTGGATCAGCATATCGTCGACCACATCATGAATTCACTACCACGTTCCGAAGCTAGCCTTCATATAGGCAAATGGCGATTAGCTTGGCCCGTGCTAATCTATTTTCTACGTGAAGTTGACTGTCTTTGTCACCCTGATGGCGACTTTGCATTAGAACCGCCACCAGAAGAAGCCATCAGCTTGCCATCACGGCCTGAGGCAGCAACAACAACACAACAACAATAGCGTAGCACATCTTGCCGCTCACCCACACACTTTTTTCACCACGATATACACACACATCCTCTATTTTCTTTCTATCCCGTCTTTATTGTATCTTATAATACCCTTAGCTAGATAGAAACCCCTCCTGTATTTTCAACACCACCGCTCTCTCATATTCTTATATCTTATCTCCTACGTTCCTGCACAGACCATATACTCTATATGTATATCCTCTCCTATTCCACACTCTCTTTTTTCTCATTCAGGCCAAGCTTTTTCCCCACGTTGGGTTTTTTCAGCTTGTGTCACCAACTCTATTTTTCTTTATATTTAATTTGTCAAAATCATTCACGCACCGCAAGGGAGCGATCAAAATGCCCAATGGCGAGGATCACTTAGTCTTCCACATAATAAAACATATACTTTTCACCTGAGCTAAGATCGGTACGTTCCTGCATAGACCATATACTCTATATGTATATCCTCTCCTATTCCACGCTCTCTTTTTTCTCATTCAGGCCAAGCTTTTTCCCTACGTTGGGTTTTTTTCAGCTTGTGTCACCAACTCTATTTTTCTTTATATTTAAATTGTCAAAATCATTCGTGCACCGCAAGGGAGCGATCAAAATGCCCAATGGCGAGGATCACTTAGTCTTCCACATAATAAAACATATACTTTTTCATCTGAGCTAAGATCAGTTGTTAATTTTTGCATTCAAAAAGTCTGTTATATAGTTTTTTTTTACTGAAACTTTTTCTTTCTTTCTTGATCTGCGGGTGGTTCACTACTGACTGGCTTTAGTACCACACCTATGCAACAACACATGAACGAAGTAGCAAGGGATTTGGTGGCGTATCGCTATTAGTAAGACTGGACCTCAACATGCATTTCTATCAACTCCCCCACTACAACAACAACCCTCTCTTACTCCGACTTAGTATGTATACCATGTATGCCTTGTACTTACCACCAATACTTCTGTACACCACAGTTACTGAATGGCTAGACTATCTCAGCATCAACAACAACACAATCATCGTTGGTGACTTTAATGCACGCATAAGCACTATAGGCGACACTCAAACCAATGCATGCACCAACAATGGTTTCTCATCCTAGCTCTTAGACAACAGCCTCTATATGTGGAACTAGTCTTTGGTGTATGGGCAACCAACTTTCCGAAACTACCAAAGCACCAGCATCATCGACCTCTTCATATCTCGCATACAGGCTGTCAACAATCCATATATAGAGATATATGATAATGTTTCATTATACACACTGCACTACTTTTGTGTGTTTGGATTCGCCCTGTACACTACCATCCCTCGATTACCTGAACCTAATGCAGCATGTGAACACTGGAAACTCCAACGATTTGAGGATCTGGATGTTGTCCGATTGTATGTCGAGGAATTTCGCCGGTTATCCGATCCACTACAAGACCGCCTCTCAAATCGACTTATAAGTGAAGACACCGTCATCCCTGTCGTCGAGATAGAACAGGCTGGTACTGATCTACTCGTGTTGATATATGAAGCACTTGATGCTAGTGTCACACGAGGCAAGATATAGCCAAAGCACTGGTGATGGTTTTGGACCGAAGAGTTACAAGAACGCGTAGACCATCGAGAGGATATGTACCGTCGCTGGCGCCGGTCTCCAGACAATATTGTGGTTAAGGCACAATAATGGTCAGATTTCCAAGCAGCTTGCAGAGCCTTCGACTCCATGTTGAAAAACACTCGTTACTGTCACTGGAAACAATTCTGTACCCAGATTGGCGAAGCACCAGTGGCCGAGATGAATAGTGCTATCAAGTATATGCGTCGCAATCAGCAGACCAGCACCAGCCACACGTTCTTGCATCCAGTTGGGCCTCAGTAGGCAGTTGAGGTCCTAGTATCGCATCTGTCAGGCATGCTTGGTGGTGAGAGGCAACAGTCCTCTCGCTGGTCGATCTGCTTTGGTTGTGAGCAGGATCCTGATGAACCGTTCCACCCTATCGATATCGAAATCGGCATCCGCAAACTCGCTCCTCGCAAAGCACCAGGTGATGACTATACCACTGGTGCAATGGGGATTAATCCTTAACCGTAAATCTTTAAAAGGTTCTATTAATTAAAGATAAATCATTGTTTAAAGATATATAGGAAAAAATAAAAAATTATATTATAATTTTTTTATTTTTAAAACTTATTGCTTTTTTTTAACTTTTTTTTTAATTCTTTAAAAGGTTTAGGTTTTGCATAAACCTTTTTAAACCTTTAAAAGTGTTATATCTTTTTATAATTAAGTTAAAACAGGCTAGGAGGTACGACGACGCCCAGTTCATTTAAAAATCAATGAAGTTAGATTTTTATTTGAACGCTTGACAGAGTAATACAATGACATAATTAATTTACTGTTTATAGTAAAATTAATTGTTATTGATTACTCTTCAATGTTGAAACCAATTGCTGCTCCTCTGGCTATAATACTGGCCAAGCTCTTCACTGTATATTGGCATTAGTCGTGGGTACATGTGTCATGGTGTACTGCCCAAGTCGTCCCGATCTTCAAGAAAGGTGATCCTACCGACACTGGCAATTATTGTCCAATAAGCCTGACCAGCACGTTTCGTAAGCTTCTTGAACGTTATTTGTTGCCGCGGTTACTCGAGCACATGCCAATGCTGTACATTGCACAAGATAGTTTCCGTCACGAACGTGGTGCATTAGATCAGGCGTTTTCATTGAACATGATGGTGCGCCAATTCAAGAAGCATTACGAATTAGATCCTACTATCACTCTTCTTGATATCAAGTCCGCGTACGATTCAGTCGATAGAGACGTCATATGGTCAATGTTGCAGGGAAACCTGCCAAGCGCTCTGTTTCATCTCGTCCGACATCTTTTATCATGAGGTATGGCTGGCCGTCATCCTCCAAAATCATCAGTTTCGACACATTCATCCTCGACGTGGCGTGCTACAAGGGTCTATCCTTAGCCCAATATTGTATGCAGTCTTCATTGATAGTTTGCCGAAACAGCTTCGCATCGCTAATCCAGTACTCACTCGTCCATTGATATTGCGCGCACCACTAATGGAGAATTTGACTGAAGCTTCTGCACAACGCCAACGATACACACAACCAAATCATGGCCGTTCTGAAACACTTCGTCCGGATAGTGAGCTGATCATTGTATCCCCACTATTGTATGCTGACGATGTGGCCTTAATTGCTACTCCTGATGATATGGTTCGATTCCTTGGTGTTGCCGAGCAACATTCGCGAGATTTGGGATATCGATGGCATCCTGCCAAATGCGCGGTCATCGGCCCACCTCCACCAAGAACAACATATGACGACCTTGCCGATGAGCTTGCTGTGCTAGAAAACCGAGAGCCACCTCCTTTAGCATACAAGCTTTACAACACACCAATCCCATCTGTCACCACGTTCAAGTATCTTGGCGTACCTTTCAACCAGGAGGGCCTGGATGGAACATTACTGGTGTCACAAAGGACGCAACTAGCAACAGCGGTGCTATGGCAACACTGCAAAGTCTTGGTATTCACCAATACGCGCTTAGTATCTGGGAAGCTCTACGCTCGTACCGCACTTTTGCAAGACCAGTGCTCGAATATGGCCTGACCATAGCCGGTGTCAACGTTGCGGAAATCGAGAAAATCGAGACAGCACAAAAAAGCTGTATCAAGATGGCGCTTAACCGCAAAGCAACGCGACCACTGCCAACAATCGTAATTCGGGTCGTTTCGTTTAGCAATTGAAGCACAATTTTCTCTACTTGGCTCTAAGCTTGAGCGATTTAAATAAAATCGTGCAGCATTACGAATATCAGACATAAAGTATCATATATCCAGTTTTGTATCGCGTGTATTCTTACTAATATAATATGGAGGTTTGTTAATAAATTCAAATGGAGGTACAGCCACTTTTACGCTGAATTTGAGGTCTGCCAGGTAGTTGCGTGACGTTTATTGAGTGTGTTTTATAGTAATCACCAGTAATAACATCGTTTATTACAGACGAGATGTGAAGTGATTTGAATGTATAATAAGTAAAATGTGTGCACTTGATGTTTAAGTAGTAAATAGTAACGAGCTGTTGTCTTGTTCAAGCTCAATGGATGATGATAAGGGTCAGGAATGTTACGTCTGACCTTGGTAAGTAACGAAATAAGGACAGGAATGTCACGTTTGATCTTAAAAAAAAGGTTTATTCAGCCTTCAATAATGAGCAAATAAACAGGGGATGAAGTAAAACGAGCCGTGTTCGGTCTTGAGTGCTTTAAAAACAACACTAGCAAAGTTATAAGTGAAAAGTGGGAGGTAAATTCAACGTCTTTATTCAATTCAAAATAGTGGGGATCTTTCGGTTATTTTTTTATAATGTTTAAGATAATTCATGCTGCGGCTGCTGCGGTAGATATGTACTGTATTTTAGTTGTCGCTTGGTGTGTAGTTTTTTGGTATGTTTGGTTTATTTATTATAGGTCGTTCTCACGGTAACACATCTCCTCGGGCCTGGAAAAAGATGGTCCCACATCGTTTAAATTGCTGTACAATGGATCGTAAAGTCGCTCTGTATGTGTGTCAGCGCTCCATCCGTTTGATTGTTGTTGTGATAAATGTATGGATCATAAAGTCGCTGTGTATGTTCGGGTGCTCCATCCGTTCGATTGTATTAGTAATTTGTGTATGGATTGTAGAAGCGCTCTGTGTATGTGTTGGCGCTCCCTTGTATTGTTGTGGATTCGGTTACGGATCGTAGAGTCACTCTGTGTGTGTCGGCGCTCCATCCTTTTACTTGTATTGTCTCTTGGTGCCATTGTAATACTGTAGTTGTTGTGTGTTTGTATATGTGTATGACTAGTTTCTCCTTTTAATGCTGTACCCAATTTGTATATTTATTTATGTGTGTATAAGATGTATATGTGTGTATGAGTGTGATACAATTGATAGATAGATATATGATATGTAATAAGAATGTTTTTTGTGGGAGTTTTTTGCGTTATATGATTATTTTTCTTTTTTACTACATTTTTGTGGGTTACAGCAAGGTTATTGTTCGGTAGTCGTCTATTCATGCCGTTCTTGGTGGTTGCCAAACATTAGGCGGCAACAATCTTTGCAGCATGTATTGGTAGGCAGGTATCCAGGTGAACGTGTTTTGTATGATTGTGTTGAGGACGATGGATCTGACTTGATCCTCTATGAAGTAAGGCTGAGGTTGGACGCGGCATTGTGCCACAAGTCTATTTGTGCGACCTGCCAATAGTAAGAGCTGTTCGTTGACATGTTCTCTCATCGTCAAGAGAGTAGTAGCTTCCACTATGTTTGATATGTGTGTTCAAGTCCTCATATATAAGGCTTGATATCCTTTCAAATGCGGTTTATATATCACCCTTTGGTGGTGGTGTTGTTGTTGATGGTTGGCTGCCTTCCAATTCTTCGTCTAAGTCTATGGGGTCGTCGCGCCATCCGCCTTCTTGTTTTGTGGGAATATGCGAAGGTCCGGAGCCCATCCTTCGTTCGTATTGCACGAGGCCGGTACAAAAATACCTTCGAGTTGTTTGTCGGTAAGGTTGTGGTAAGAGTATCGCCTGTCTTGATCTCGAGGTGGATAGCTTGGTCGTCGTGTATTGTAGCTGGTATTGTTTTGCTGAAACCCGTTGCTTCTTTATTGGGATCTGATAGCAATTCGTGCTGCTGTTGCAGGATAGTATCCTGCCGCAACCTATTGTACGATCTTTTCGTCCAAAATTTAGTCTTCTTCTGTTTCTATTTCGTTGTGAGGCTCACACATCACGGCGACAGTCTGGCCCTCTCTTCGCCTTTGATTTACTTTTCGAATGCTTCCAGTGTCTCTTTCAGCATTCCAATATCCTTCAGCATATTAAGCACCGATTCATGCATAATGCACGGCTTCTAATGTAATGTTTTCTAATCTCGGGTAGTAATCCAGCTTTAAATCGAAATTGTACTGGGCTTACTTCCGTGATGTCTGCTTCATGAGCTGCTTCACGTAATTTTCCGAGCAAAGATCTAGGGCTTTCATCGATTTTCTGCACTATGGCGTAAAAGTGTTCACGGAATCGTTGGATGTTGTATTCAGTTACGTAATTGTCTTCGAGTAAATCTAATTGTAACAGTGTCGGCCCAGATACTTACAATCGGGAACATGGATGCATAGACAGTGTGAATCCATAGAATAAGGTGAGACTCAAATATGTCAAAGGATAAAACGATAGGGATCCATATAACTCAGGATCTCGTGCTTTATATATACGTCGAGTAATAGGGGGCTAGCTATCGTCTAAGTATTGATCTACGCTGAGCTATTATTTAGAGTATCCACACCTATTACTCCTTATTCAACTATGCGGTTACCGCAAGTCATCCTATCGTCTGAGCCATGCGTTGTCGATCGTTAACCATGCAGGTTGGATAACGTCGTAACGGTATGCACCGTTACACAAATGCTGCTGTAACCGTGACGGGAGAGTTGTTCTCATCTCTTTCTTCCTGTAATTTAGGCAAGATTTGAGTTTGGTAATAGGTCAAGGCCGGTCCTTGCAAGACTCCTTGCAAGATTTCTAGTCGCCTTGTCTCCGATTGAGCGCCTGTGACGAGTATGTAAGAAGTGAATGCACGGCGAAATGTGCGGAAACTTTCATGATCGAATCCACTGTAGGTCAGCCAATGAGGGGGCATGGAGACCGTGTACTGTCATCCAACAGAGTAATTTCGTCTCGCACGTTGCTCGTTTGAAAAGCTCCTGGCATGTATTTTTGCAACTTGATTTGTCTTCTTGTCCTTGTGATTGTTTTGCGGAAATGCCTTAAAGTAGGATGTTCTTGAGATCGTTTTCTTAGTGATTGTCTTGTATTGTGCTTGTTATCCCTCTAGTGAGTACCAGTAGTAACATCGTTTATTACAGACGAGATGTGAAGTAATTTGAATGTAGGTAAAATGTGTGTGATTGATGTTTAGTATTGTAAATAGTAACGAGCTGTTGTCTTGTTTAAGCTGAATGGATGATAATAAGGATCAGGAATGTTACGTCTGACATTGGTAAGTAACGAAATAAGGACAGGAATGTCACGTCTGATCTTAATAAAAACGTTTATTCAGCCTTCAATAATGAGAAAATAAACAGGGGATGAAGTAAAACGAGCCGTGCTCGGTCTTGAGTGCTTTAAAAACAACACTCGCAAAGTTTTAAAAGTGAAAAGTGGGAGGTAAATTCAATGTCTTTAATAGCGGGGTATTGATATCTTTCAGTTATTCAATAATGTCTAAGATAATTCATGCTGCGGTTGCTGCAGGATGCTGCGGTAATGCTCTAATCCAACAAACTGTTCGTCAAATCTTTACAAGGTAGAGTGTTCGTTCTAATTATAGTTGTTCCCTTTAATAATTTGGGGGTGCGAGAGAGTTGTAGGAGTTGCTGCAGTTGCTGTGGTAGTTATGTATTGTATTCTAATTGTCGCTTGGTGTGTGGTTCTTTTGTATGTTTAGTTTATATGTTATAGGTGGTTCTCGCGGTAACACCACAACATAATTTATGGCATGGAAAAAACTTCGGGTTCCCAAGTAAGTAAACAAACTTGACTTGGTAATTTCAAATGAGCAAAAGGTAAATGCTGAGTTTAATGGAACTGATTGATACAAAGCGGACGTTTCTACAGATTTACATAAATCAACCAGTAGATATGGCCATACATAATAGAGAAGAGGCTGATGATATTTCATTAAAACGAAGAAGAAAAGGTAATAGAGGACAGAAATCTGGAACATAATAAGTCATATGCAATTGAGAATATTGTAAAACATAAGTATACACAGCAACAAATACATATTAGAGGTTAAGTGAGTTGGATATCATATGACGTATCTCCTGGAGCAGTAAGTGCTCACAGTATACTTGTTCTTATTTTGGTATTTTCAACCCTGTTTTTTCAATCATAGGAATATGATGACTTTGGTGAAAGTTGGAAACGCGCGACTATCATGTACTCGATATCTCATTCCCAACGAGTTTTTCCATAGTCAGAGACTCGTTAAGGGTGAAAACGTGCCGAACCATTTACAAAAAATTTTTCGTGTCAACCAGTAGTGGTAACAAATGTACACCACTATTTGCTCTTATAATATCAGCTTAAGTCTTGATATGCGCTCCTCTGCCTGTTCCGTACAATATTCTAGAATGCATGTTGAAATTAACATTTACGAGGCCATAGTTCCGAGTAGTCTGCATCAACTTGGAGGCGTGTACATCCGTTTACTTACATGCACCGAGCACATGATATATGAAGCCGACAGAGACAAAGCCTTGCAATCTATCAATAAACGGTACATGCGATAATGCGGCATTGAATAATTAAAGGGCGATGATCGCTAAGTGCTTTTTTAATATTTGGATAGATCACAAATGGTACCACAATCTCGGTATATACGACCCTTCCAACAAAACCTGCGTATTGAAGTCTTTAACAAACCCCACGCTCATAGAGCTTCAGCACCATGTGGCGGTTAGTAACTATAAGCCTTTACTTACTAACTGTCTAGATACTAGATGATAAACTAATAGAGCTTTTTTTGGATTGTGACTCCATGTGCGCATGACAAGATCAGTATCCAAGCAGCCTTGTACTTCGTCATTATATCGACTTTTTATTACCAAGCAAATAATCGCTGAAGAGCATACCTAAATTATGCTGAATAATATGATGGAGTCGCTGCGATTATTCGATAGAAATCCAATACTCCAAAAGATACGTCACCGGTTAGCTACTACATTGAATGAAACAAGTACATGACCTTTCTTGATGCTTGATTCTGATGAGAAGTACCTAAAAGCGTTGGAAAAGCCGCACTATAAGAGTGCTCAAATGCATTCAAAAATATTCAAAAGTGTTTAGAAGTATTAGAAAGTCCACAAGCCATTCGAAAGCATCCAAATATGTTTAAGTCGCTTTAAAGTACTGGGAAGCATTCAAAAGTGTAGAAGAGCAAATAAGAGTATTCAAAAGCATTTGAAAGATTTCAAAATCCATTGTTGGCCTTCAACTACGTCTGGAAGCTTTTCTGTAACGTTTTAGGGGAATTCCATAGCATTATCCCTCAGTTAACTTTAAGAGCATTGTAAGCTATTGGAAGTTTATATATATAGCTCCATATTTTCCAAATGAAACAGATCTACACATGATAAACTGAATGGATCAGAATACTTTTAAGCTCGCCTAATTTTTTTCAATTACATTCAAACAGTCAATTAGCTCTCCAGCTCTTCTGATAATGACTTGGTACTGAAATGCAATACCATATTTGTGACCTTGTCACCCAAAAGTCTCTGTGTTCTACAATGGTGCCGTGCGCACTGACACAGTGAAGCGTTTCTCCTTTATTTGGGGGTTCATGCCGAAGCATATGATTTTCTGTTGTTATCACTGACAGAAATTATAGTTATCTTTTTAAAGCAGACGGCTATAGCAGGTCTAGTGCTAGACTTGAATGTTCTATTTCACATGTTGTACCTCTCTCTCTTATTATCACCAGCTGATAGTACGTATGAAGGTCTCCTACTTATGATGACATGTTACATAATAATAAGATGCCGTTTGATGGGATATCGTTTTTTGCCTTGACCATTGGAATGGACCGGTAACATTGAGAAGTGTAGCACAAAGAGAGGGTTCGAACAGAGAGAGTGCGACGTGATCTATGATAGAAACTTATTTTCTGCATTCTGATACTTGTTTATGGCTGACTGTTTTTCCATCATTCTCTTTTCACTTTCACCAAATCATATACATATATTTGGAAAAGGACATACTGCTAATATAGAGTAAAAGGCCCAGTTTATGACACATGATTTTATTTTAATGACGCTAGTAGATATACAGATGGATAATCCAGGCGGAGCTGGTTAAGTCCCGGATTATTAATAAAAGAACAAGAGGGTCGAGCCTCAATCTTTTCCTTTCAAATCTTTTCACATGGTCCATATTATGAAAGAAGCGGCCCGTGCTAACGACCTTGACTTTATTTTATTTTTGGCAGATTTATATGCGCCAAATATTGTTTATCAGATTGGGACTTTTACTCGTATATAAGGTTATATCACATGTAAATCTGTGCTTTTACCAAGTGAAAATGGAAGATGTAATGACAGTGATGAGCCTAAAACAAGCGTCATTAGCTACGAAACGTTCGATAAGCTACCATCATTCAGTAATTTTGTATTTTTTTTTGTATTCATGCCAATAAGAGCAGGCATTACTACTATGCACCACTCTGTATCACTTCTTATTGAGATAAGCATATTGCGCTTATTGCTGCATGTGCCAAAGCTCGTGTGGTCTGATATTAAGGTATTATATTTTTGTTCTTATGCGTTATCAGCACTTCATTTATAGAACTTTTCAATGACGTAGTACACAGCTCATTTCCCACTTTTTAGCGATTCTACTCGAGTGTAATGATAGTGACGATAGCTACTTTAGTGTACCAAATAAGAAAAGGTTCAAGTGTTATGCATATCGTCGTGAAACGTTCGTTTTCTTTTTATGAAACTCCAGCATCGTAGAAGCTCGGTCATCTTCAACAGAGGTACATGAGCTGTTTGCTGTTGTGAGAATGTGCCTTTGTTATATGATCAAACCATCCAGTGTATTCATAAATGCGATTACGGACATGCAGGTGTTACAAAGGTGTGCGATCATTTTGGTGCTCAAGACAACACCCCTCCCCACACAGCTCTTTTTACTATCACAGAAACCGCAAAATAGAAAAGTGTCCGAAACTCAAGAAATTTAGTAAACTTGTGTATTACTCCTTAACCCTCCCTTATCTGTCATAGAGCACAGCAGAAAAATATCTAACGAAGATCGACGCTATTTCAAAATTGTTTTCCAAAAGACGATGGGTTGTGCAAAAACGTTATGGAAAAAGCATGACAAATAAAGCTTTTAATGGACGAGAGACGGCCGCAGCTTCCTTATGCCATGTCATCCCAATCTGAAGGCTGTGAGAGAAAAAAAGAAAAATGGAGACCCGCCGAGAACACAGGTTGTCATGGCAACAACACCATGGCAAGATCCAAAATCATTTTGTGTCACCGTGCTCGCGTGCTCGCACTGCTATTAATGTCGTGGTGAGTTGAACTCCGGTGTGCGTACATAACAATTCAAACGGACCGACGAAAAAAATTGCATTTCTTCAACTCTTTCTTCTTTTTCAAACTTCCAACCCCTTTTCCGCTCCTTATACTTTAATTCACTGTCCTATACGCCCACGTACCCTATATTCTGTATAATATGCTTGACAACAATAACAAAACAATGACTAGCGGCAAACGGCCGCCATTGCGATTAAAAAAGATATTCTGCCCGCCCATCCATCATCGCAGCAGCAGTAAAGATCATCAAGAGATGGCTATATCACCGCCGATTATTGGGCAGCAGCCTATTCGCAGTAAAAACAGCTTTTATTCCTTAGTATCGCCTACTCGGACAACACAGCCACCTCTGTTCATGGGTGGCAATGAATGTTCTGTACTTAATTCAGTGCCACCGCGTGTCAGCAGCATGCCAAAGAAGATGCCAAGGCGAAGTACAATATCCGCACCACGAAATGAACAGCAGCATCAGCACCGTCATCAAGCGCCATTAAGATCAACAACAGAGCCCCCTGAGCCTCCCAAAAAGTCATCCTCGCGACCGTCACGGCTGCCCCGTCCAACGAACAATCCTCGCGCTACTGCACCACCGTCAACAGCAGCAACATCGTCAGGGGGTGGTGATCGACGCCATTCGTTTCACATACCGCCACAACCGTCGATCAATGCCTCAGTCGCATCAGTACGAACTGCACCTGCTGCGCCAGCAAGTCATCATCACAGTCGCCTAGCAAACCTAGCAAACAACGTGTCATCATCATCCTCTTCATCCTCATCAACAACTTGGTCATCGGCGTCGTCGTCGTTGACTCCTGCAACGTCAACCTTGGCAGCAAAGAAGCGAAATCGACAATCAAGAGCTGCGGCTGCTGCTACAATGCCACCGCCTCAACCGCTTCTTCAAAAGAGTCGATCCACACCATTGAGACGAATCAAAGCGTACAACGTGGATTATGATCACCGGTCAGAGATGGAACGAAAGCGTAAACAAAAAGAATTGGAAGAATTGATTGCCGGAGGACGCCGTGGAAGTACGCTCAAGTTGAGTTTGACGCCTCGGGGTCTTTAAAACTTAAAGGTGACCAAAGTGAGTGTTACAACCCACTTAATGATCGGAACTTGCTGCTGAGTTTTTGGTGCAAGTTTGAAAAAAACGCTGGATCCAAGTTGGCCGCTCCCCTCTTCGACACTCCCATTACCCCCCGCTTCTTGACTCTTTCCATTCAATGCGAAAAGGGCCCAGCCCTATTTTTATTTTATTTTTTCATTTCATTTTAGTGCAATTAATTGAAAGCACTATCTTTTATTCAATTATATATTCCCCCACCCCACTTATACGTACCTACTTGCAAGGCTAATAATGCTCCCACGCACACACATCTCATATATATACTATTCATACACTTATCCAGTATTCTTACACATTCTTCTAATATGGCTATTTCATTACTATGTACTAATCTTTTTTCCCTGTTTCTATAATACAACTGTTCTTGATTTTCTGAAGTTCCGTATCAAGTAGTTCCATATCCAGTAATCACGCCACATGTTTCGTTTTAAACTTTACTTCCTCTCTCTCTCTTAACGTGTCCTACATTTGAGCTCCAATAAACACAGAAACACTCACCTCATGCTGATGCTGATGCTGATGCAATGGTACCTTCCTTGTTGAATCGCAAGAGTGCTTATTTAACTTTTTGATTTCACTCAATTGAACCCATCAATCGAGAGTTCGTTATATCTCTGGTTATCACTACTGGTACTACCTACCTATCGTATGAGAGATAAATTTGGCAAGACCTTTGCTGGGTACTCAAGCAGATGTGTCATCATCAACACCCTTTTGTCGCCTTGTAAATAACAAAACCAAGCCAAAAGACAGGAGAATAGCTTCGGCTATTCTTTTTGAACTGCATTGTTCTGTGATCCGATCGTAGCACAATTGTACCACGCGGCTCGCTGATGATGTCTGTTCGCAGCAAGAACTGTGTGGAAAAAACCTGTCCCCAACAATTGTTATCGAAAGATGCACAACTAAAGCTCAATCAGCCACGTAGTAGGGAGCAAAAAAATTAATGGTGTCATGATTGTACTATAATAACCGAGCGGGTTGAAACATACACTGTTGTGCCACGACCGCGAAAAGCAAACTCAATCGCTCACCATTACCACTTGGTCGTTCTTCTCTCAGCTCTGCCTCATAGTGACGCCATGTCAACAACTACTTCTCCGGTTACTCTGTTCAACCATCTCTTTCGGCTGCTAAAAATATCAATTCATGGTGACACCATATGCTTTGGCAAAGCGTGTGTATGTCATTAGAACGAAGTATCAAGTAAAAATGCGGGCCAAATTTAGCCGGGAATGCGATAGATCCAAGTTTAATGCTTTTCTTTCTTTCGTAGTAAGTGAGTATAAGAAACGCATCTTTTTTTCAACGACAATTATTACAAAACAAATAAGTTTGAGAACCCATACAGAAAATGAAAAGAAAAATCCATGGCAAAGATTATCATCGTTTATTTGAATTTTTCTCTCGGATTTTCCGTAATCCCCAGCGCGTTTTCCTTTCTTCCACGGTCGTACTAAGTGACGGAGTAGGAACAGGTGCAGCTGCTGTACTGGACGATGACGATGGAGGGGGTGGCACAGGGGTATTTGGAGGATTAGGATGTTTCCCTGAATCGGGTTTAAAAGATGTAGGATCTAAACGATGGGATGCGGATGTGGTGGGAGTGGCAAGGTGTGGTGGTGTGTGGTTTTGTGGCTGTTGTTGTTGTTGATAGTGGTGGAAACCTGTCGGCGCCGACGGCCTGCCGTTGGCATGAATCGGTGAATTGTTACTGTTGTTATTGTTGTTATTGTTGTGGTAGATGTGGTTGCTGTTGCCGTTGTTGTTGATCGGATTCTTCACATCGAGCCCATTATATATATCAAGGGAGTCCATGTTGATATTAACTGCTTGGTAAAATAAGACGTAGCCTGATCCGCTACCAGGGATATCGCCAAAGTACTTTTGTATTTCATCTTCATGAATAGGCTGGTAGAATGTACGTTAGTTATCATTTAAACCTAAAAACCATAAAAAAGAAGCTATAGTGCATGGTTACCGTTACTATGTCATCGTCAAAAAGCATCCATTGACCATTGCTTTTGATAATGGTAACATAATGTCCATGATGCGGCCCACTAAAACACAATTTTTCTTAGTACACACTGTGTATTGTCTTGATTAGCAGTTGATTACTAATACGTACCTGCCAATATGTATAACACAGGCCCACAATTCGTAAAGACGATCTGCATCGTCGGTATCATCACACTAAGGCGAGAAAAGAGAATCGTTTGTTAATATGAATATACACTAAAGATCGTTTTCTTTTTTCGAATAGAAAAAAAATAGCATACAGTATTAAATAACCGAAGTTCAAACGGAAAAACCACACGATAGGTAAGCTTGATGTACTTTTGCAATTGTTCCTGGTACTTGAAGCGTTTCAAGTGGAGCGCCAATATATTTGGCAGCTTTTTTATTTTCATTCTAGGGATAATCGAAAATTGTAATCAGCTATTAGTATCTGAAACCTCGCATTTCTAACGTACAAAAAAAGAAATCCGCTTCCTTACCGTCTTTCTGCTTCTTGTAATCCACAACATACATCACAGAAGTACTTGTTCTTGTGACATAATGTCTCGCTTGCCGAAAACTGCCTTAAACACGAGGTAACGGATGAGTTCATTTCGACATCGATTGATAAATCCATAAAGCATTCGTCTCGACTTGTAATCTACATAATTTAGATTTAAGGTTTGTTTAGCATGAAGAAATATGCACTATAAAGCAGAATCTTTTTTAGCCATAGAGAAAGCATACCGTCTCACAGGTCAAGCACTTGGTTTCATTGGAAAAGATTCCTTCAAACAGTTGATGCACCCATGTGGATTTGGCTTTGTTTGTCGAACTATCGGAATCTGTAAGAGAGAGAGAGGTACTTTTGAGTTTAGTCGTTGATATTTGGCAAAGGTCCAAGAAGCAAGTGGGCATGTACATACCTGAGCTTTTTCCATCTGTTGCTTCATCGTCGGTACCATTTTCAGCAATACCATTCAACCCATTAATCGGTGCCTTTTCTGACATCTTTTTCTGATACTTTTGCACGTCATCGGCAATACTGTTGAGTAGATAATTTAAAAATTCGTGTGCATCTTGATGCATGCTAGATCTAAACAATTCTATATGGCATCACATTGATCATCATCAGCATAAGCATCTCTGGCTTTTCCCTTAACAGCACAAACCGAATTTGAACCCTCCCACGTTCTCACACACATATATATATATATACAGCACTAATCATCGACTAATTTATCCACATACCATTTTCCTTCTTGACCTTGTTGATAAAATTGACAGGAGCTACAACACCAGTCTTTTTTCGATGTGTTGCAATCTTCCAAAATAGATCCTTTAACGCAGCAAACAGTGTATCCTCCATTCCGGGAGAAAGATGAAGTTCGCCGTTATGATCTCGCTCGTGGTGTGACGAAGAGATGACACTGGTCAACGCATTATTGCTAGTGCTAGGTCCACGTGACGATATTGAAGTACGTGGTGGTTGTTGCTGGAAGGATGGTTGGCTCGCCGATGCTAAACCATTGACGCCGTTCGCAAGACGGCTGCCGGTATTATTGTTATTGGTGGAGGAAGACGTCGATGAGGAAGGGAAATGAGGTGTGCCGACAATAGGTGAGCTGGGACTCGTCAGGCCAGGCGATTGAATTGATGATGACGATGATGGTGGGAGGGCGGCCGGAAAAGGATAGTTCGTCATGCATTCTCGAAACGGTTTGCAGTAGTATAAAGCTTGGATAACCGAGTTGCTATAACTATTGTTGTTGTTTTGTTGCAAAGATGATATGATGCGTTAGGAACAGTTGAAGGATTGTTTCGCTTCCATGTGTTTGTATCAAATCGTACGTATGTACACACACCACCTCCCCTCGGAACGGCATAAATTATAAAACATAAAAAAAAGGGGAGGGTGCATGTGCGTGTGTGTGGGTTAAGTGAGACGCAATAAGAGCAAAAAAAACTTACCAGGTATTTCCAAACTATATGTGCAAATAAGTTGTTAGTATTTATAGCAGACGAACACCACCAAGCAAATTGGCTTTTTCACAGTTATTCGGAATGTGATTTATAAAAGACTTACATTTTCGAGTCCAAAGTACCGTTCACCTTCGTCAAAGGAATCATTATCAGCAACCGATTTGCCAGACTGGCCCTAACAAGCAATTAATAACGTTTCAAACGATACTGCTTGAATTATAATTGATAATAGGGGAAGAGTAGCTAGGAGAACAAGTGTAGCGGAATCAAGAAAGTCATAAAGGAACAAAGAAGAAAGAGATTCCCAGTGAAGAAACTTACAAGGCCCATCCATTTGAAGAATGAAGTACTCGACATCTTAATTAAAGGTCATTAAAATATTCTAGAACGAGTTGGTTGGTTTTTTTTTTGTGGTGGTGGTGGTGGTTGGTTCGACCCGTCTATTGTATTGGTTGCAAAGCGACTATGGAAAAAGAGCTGGAAAGAAGGGCCCCCACAAATTGTCTCGTCCCCCCTGAGACTTGAATAGCCTGCCAGTTGAAACTCAGTAATGGAAACGAATAACATTGCCAAGACGTTGTGCGAGGAAAGGAACTCAATTCTATCTGAGTCTCAAGAGCTTGAATGTTTTCACCGTGCTCGTATATAAGCTGGTTTTTAGGGGCACGATTGCTATGGTTATGATTGCTCTGGACACGGTTGCTCGGGATATGGTTGCTATGGGTATTGTTGACACGGAACAGTGGGCAAAAGCAGTTGAAGAGATCAACGCTCGGGTTCAAATAAATGGTACACGTACTCTCGTTCACTACAGATTTTTAGTGCAAATGGCTTTATTGCATTGCATAAATGCTGCACCTTGATTAGACTGTTGATAGTCTATCAGTAGAAATCGTTTGATGGCCCGACTGCTTCTTTCATACGATGCCATCTCTAGCCTTTGAAAAAAAGTTTGCCCCAGAAAATGAAACAAGAAGCTTATCTGGTCCCTTCATCATCATCATCATCATCCCACGAACACACGACAGCCTGTAGTTTTGCATCGGCAAGTTGCACAATCCTTTATTTTGTTAGCATCAGTAATGGCTAAGCGCATTTTATAGCACATGCATAATATACACTATGGGTAATTACTTGCTTGAGTTTTTTGCCGAAGCCGTAAAAAAGAAGGAAGCATCCCAAACGTTGCCGGGCGATGCTGTGTAGTTACTATAATGCAACCATATACATTACCGAGCTCCCTTTTATTCTAAGATCTATTTACTCAAAGATGTAAATATTGATATGTTTGTACGATTAATGAAAAAGGAAGAATAATGACAAAAACAGTAAGAAGAGCACAATAATAAAACTGCACCGCCACTTTTCTTCTTCATCCTCTGTGCTAATCCTAATGCGCCTTCTTTCTCAGCACGAAAAAAATTGTCATGTATCATTTATACTTCGTTACATATAATAGTGTACTGTAGTATGGTGCAGAGAGTCTACTGTAGTATGGTGCAGAGAGTCATAAGCAAAAGTGCCCATATATGGTTTACGTGCGCCCATTCCCTGAGAAGAACAAGAAGTAAAGTATAATGAGAGGAAAAAATAAATACATCGATGACCTTGAAATGTATACATCACTCTCTTTCACATTTCACATATTAAAAGTGAGTATTTAGTGTTTCATATACAGGGTGTTTTTTCCAGAATGATGGTGATAGTGGCTGGGGGCGTGCATTTTTTATAAAATATCGAAACAATGTTCATTACCTGGTGCCACGTATTTTATTAACTTTAACGCAAGACATCACATATGGCATTTTTTTTTGCTGCAAAAATACATATACAAAAACGTGGGAAAAAACGCAGGGATGATGTATAAGGTTACATGCAGTGGTGCAAGTAGCTCAAAGTCAGGCGTTACCGATGCTCGGTTGCTCTCAAAGTTCAACCACTTGCCATCTGGCGGTATCCAACATTGTGGCATTCATAAGTGTTATCTGTTTAACTCACGTTTGACAAGTGCTCACCGCAAAGAATCCGTCATCATTTTTATGGGCTTCCATGTGCCTTTTCGTGTGCTGAACGTTCTGTTCGTTGAGACTTTCTGTGAATGATATATCGTCAAGTCAAAATCACCATCTTGGCTATATCCACCCTCAAGTAGCTTGTTCATCGATACATTTTTCAACCAGTGAGTGAGCAAAAGTCACTGTCCAAGAACATGAGAAATGTTAAAGGCTTCTAATGTTTCGGTGGTGTATTTTTTTTAATACCAAATCTATATAGAACAAGTAGAGGGGGAGATGGATAGAGAGTTAGAGTGGATATATATAATAGCATAACGCTTTGCAGAGATTACTCTGTTCATATTAAACGACTGCATCAACAAACTCTTTGCTTTCTTTCCTTTTTTACCTTTATTGAGCACAGGTGTCTCCATGTTCAGGTTCACTGATAAGTGAAATAAGAATTGTGCTTACAGCAGCTTTTCGTAAGGCAATTCCACAAGATAGCCGGTGGTTTCTTGTTCGGCAGGCATGAAAAATGAAGAATAGCATTTCATACTCAAAGCGCAAGTGAAAGAGACAGATATGACACGCACTAATGCTTTGTATGGCTCAGCACTTAATGCATGTATGTAACGTTAACACAGCATTCTAATCTCCTCAGGCTCCGAGTACCAGGAACAACTTGGCTATACTGTGAGCGACAGATTTTCGCACATTAGTGTTAATCTATCAGTATCTTTCAATGTACCATGTGGGAGTACATCGGCTGAAATATATCAATAGGTAGGCACCAAACGTTAAGACCCTATCAAATTGTTCGTAATGGCAAGATACTTGAGCATTGCTACAAATGAATTCGTGCAGAACAATCTCGCACTCTTCGTCAGACTGTTTCTTTAATGCCTTGCCCTAAAAGTCTGTCAGCTTTAAGGCAGTTATTTGAAAATGGGTGGACATAGTTTCTTCCTACTACTATCCGACATCAGCTCAAGACATGTTTTTTATAATATGGTCGCCGTGAGTGCTGCCATGGCTTGCGTACTTGGGCTTGTTTTCGTCATCGACCTTTCGGACGGTTTGGTGATTGAATGATGCAGCAAATCAGGCATTGCAAGATAGCATTTTGTTTGTACATGAGCTCTGCTGTCCAACAACCTATTTCCCTCCAGATTGGCCTAACGAACTGTTGTCATCACTATCGCCAATTTTTTTTATCATCATATTGCATTGATGCCACTGAAATTATCGTCCCATTGGAAGCTGTCAGTAGCAGCTTTTTATGAAGAGTGATGCGAACAAGTGGTGAAATATTTCACTCAATATCATAGTTAGAGCGCAATTTCTGACCAAATCCAGGGGTCTACTCCGTGATTTGCGTGGCGCTGATAGCTCTATGAATAGCAATCCGTTGACCAGTTTCCATGTAGGTTGTTGTCAGCTAGTTTGTGAGGGTAATTTAGCAGAAATCTCATGCCATAAGATACTATAAAAAAGCTTTCTTGGTGATACTTTATGTAGCAGTTTACGTTAAATTCTTTCATTGTGACACCCACGCGTGCTCCATTTGCTTTCATAGACACTGGATTTGTCGACTTCTTTTTGCCTGCGTTGGGTATATGTTAAAGGTTTTGACTTGGTTGAACCAGGTGCGTCGAGGTCGGAGGAAACAAAGTAGTGCCAGGTAAAAAACATCGCATTGTTAACATCATCCCCCCAATCCGCCTGCCTGAGAAAAACCCCACATCCGCCATCTCCAGAGAAAAATCCCGGTAGAAGGTTCTACTCAAATCATCCGTGTCACCAACTGATAAAACATCCGCCAAATTACAAACCGGATGAGATGAGTTATTCCAAAATGAAAAGGTATGAGTGACATCTAGTGTGGGGTATAAGCTATTATATATAAGTGAGATATGCTGCTATACATTGTTAACTACATGAATTATTTATGCTGCTGTGGAATAAAAGGGCGTTGTTGGTGGAGGAGGTGGCAGTGGCCGATCAGCAGCAGGTAAAGGAGGGGGCAGTGCTGATGGCTGGTGGATCATTGAAACGTCAGCCGACTGTCGACGTTGTTGCTTTTTGTTGTTCGGCTTAAAGATCTTGAACACTTTTTTCGTAGCTTTCGTAGCATCACCCACAAAGAATGATGAAGATGAAAGTGACGGTCGTTTACTATTCGTACTAGCTGTGCTCAAACGGTTGCTGTTGTTGGATGTTGCACTGGAAGATGATTGATGACGCTCCATGCTAACCGGTCGCTCGATACCTAGTTTGCCACCCCACACGTTCATTTTCTTCTCCATAATCATGCTGGTTGACATTTTAATGATAGAAAGGTCAGTTGAGTATTCACTTGCGGTCTCCTATGCGTGGCGTGCGTGTGGGGAAAAGTGGGGATGATCTCATCATACCTGGTCCTCGTTTCCTGGTAGCACACTGCACACAATAGGTCAGATGTGTGCACTTTATCTGGTGTGGGCCATCCGACGAGGGATTGCTTGCATCGGGCACAGTCAAAATCGACCTCGACATGGTCCCATTTCTCGGCACCAAACGCTTCGCGTTCTCCATATTCTTTACACACCGTCCTAAAAATGACTGTCCAATCACGCTCTTCTTCTCGGTGTGGTGATGCAGCAGTAGAAGAAGAAGACCGGCGACGCGAAAATAACAAAGGCTGTTGAATCTGATCACCGCTGTTGCTCCGAAAACGTTCAATGAGTCGATCACACGACTCGAGTACAACGGCAGCCTGATACTGCTCGAAATGGTCCCAGAATTGCTGGCCCTGATGTAAATAATTTAGACACTGGTCTGCTTCAGCCACTTGGCCATGGACAGCATGCCGTTGCTCCATTTGCGCATCATGCTCTTGCTGCTTCCGCCCAAGCTGGTGCGCTGCTTGACGCACAGCTTCTTGGCAGGCTTCAATCTGTTCTCGGATTTGGACAACCTGCTCCTCGGCCAATGCATTCTTGTCATGTGCTCGCACATATTTTTTGTGGTACTGGTTCGATAAGACAGGCACGAAATAAAAATGGTTGTATTGCTTTTCTCGCTTCGTCTTTTTCGTTCGTCGCTGTTGGGCGTAATCCCGTATACCTTGCAGCTGTCGCTCAAATCCTGCCAATCGCTGTTCGGACTCGCTGCGTTGTTGGCGCAAGCGAGCAACTTGGTGGTTCAGGTCGGCTACGTTTGTGTCAAGTTGGGTTAGTTGCTGACGAGCACTGCTTTGCCACTGAGCGTATTGGCGCTCCAGAGCATGGACGGTCAAAGCAAACGTGCGGGTGCGCTTTTGTCGGTTTTTGACTGTATGTTGAACATCGCGTAAACTGTGAAGTGCTTGTCGTTTTGCTGTGGGTTCTTTGCTATTTAAAAGATGAAGAATCTCATCTGCTTTCCTGTGGTTTATGGTGGTAACTGTCTCCATGACAGCCTAGAAGAAGGAAAATGCGCTTATCGAAAGAAGATAGAGCAAAACAAAGGAAACGGAAAAAGAGAAAGGAAATTCTTGTGCCAAGGTGGATGATATATACACAAAAAAAAAACATGGTTCCAAAATTAGAATTGGCTTGCTGAGTTTATTTAAGCGTCGCACATGGCTACAGCGATGCGTTGGTGCCTGCAGCGTATAAAAATGGTTGACAGCCGATTTCATACATTTGATCCCGGAGAATGCGTGGATTTGAAAGGTTGCCCGATCAGCCTAATTTACTTCTTTGTCTTTATCTCGTCATATTAACGATGCATACCGCATGCACTAGAGCGTTGACTGCGCCCTCGCTGGACCCGCTACCCCTTATAATCATTATCAAGCGCAAGCTCAATAAAAGATCCTTTGTGGTCTGATTTCCAACAATCACCATTATTAATATTGTTATTGTTATTATTTAGCAATAAGAAGAATGCGTTTCCAAATTGGACCGAAATCATCATTTATATAAAAGAAAACATTGTTTTACTCTTTATTCTCGTTCCTCATCATTCCAGCTGCTGTTACTTTTATTTCTGCTTAATCGACGAACCCGGAAAAAATTGCACACACTCTCTCGACGTGCAAGTAGTGACACAACGGCAAAAGTAAAGATGATGCAAGGGTTCTACGGGAGCAGCAAGCTGTTATCGCTATACTTTATTATTGCACTTCTTTTGGTTTGCTCAGCTTATGCAGAGCTTCGCACGTTTGAGCTAAACATCTCGAGGGGAAGCTTGAATCCCGATTGTTACGAGCGCGGTTATACTGGTTTGCTGGTCAATGGCCAGTTTCCGGCCCCACCCATCCGCGTCACCAAGAACGATCATGTCCATGTTATCATCCATAATGACGTCGACTCAAACCATTCCACGACCATTCATTACCACGGCATTCTACAAATCGGAACACCAGAGGCCGATGGAGTGCCCGGTCTGACACAAGTTGCGATTCAGCCAGGCGAGACGTATCATCAAAGGTTCCAAGTCATTGATCAGACGGGCACATACTATTATCACGCTCATTTAGGCCTCAGCGATGATACTGTCAGTGGCCCATTTATTGTATATGAGTCCGAGGATGCCTGGCCCTCCAAAGACAATAAGAAAAAGCTCAAGGACGGGCCATACGAGTATGATGATGAACGGACCTTGTTCCTTTCCGAATGGTGGCACCAGACCGAGCAGGAGCGAATGGATTATATTATGGGAACAAACTATCGTGGCATGGTTGGCGCCGACAGCTACTTGATCAATGGCAAGGCCGTCTATAGCAGAGAAAGCGGTTGCGAATACCCGACGATCGATGTAGAGCCCCAAAAAGTATACCGAGTGCGTGTCATTGGCGGTTTAACGCTCGCTGTGGTCGGCGTGTCTTTTGCACGCCACAACCTTACTATTATTGAAGTCGACGGCCAGCTGGTGAAGCCCCATTCGGTCTCGTATCTCGAAGTTGCTCCTGGCCAACGTTTCTCGGTGCTGTTGACGACAGACCAGCCTGCTGCTGATCAGAGCTACTTTATCGATACCAAGCCGTATTATATCCGCGAAACCGAAAGTAATGGACGCGCCATCTTGCGATACAACACCAAGTTGCCTGCTACCACGGCAAGTGTGGACGAGCATCCCAAATTCCCTCCGCCGACGCCACAGTGGCACTTTGCAGATCTTGCCCCGTTCAATCCACCGAGCATTGACCTTGAAAAGGAAGCTGATCGCACTATTGTTATCAAACCTATGGAAAAGGTCATGGCCGACAACACCACGGCATGGTTGCTGAACGACCGCCTGTACTATCCAAGCGACGGGACGAACAAGGCCCATCCACCGCTCCTGGCAAAGTTCATAGGCAACGACGGCAAGGATTTCGTGTCCAAGCAACAGCAGCGACTCGAGGCGGACAGTTTCGATCCCGACATTGGTGCATACACGCTCCAGTTCAACGAAACCGTCGACATTGTCATTCACACCACAGCCATCGCCAATGGCGTTTGCATTGGTCATCCTTGGCACACGCATGGCCATTACCATTATGTGCTTGCACACGGTGCAGGCGAATATGTGCACGAACAAGATAAAGACCTTCGCACTTATCAAACTGCGATAGCCCGTGACACATCATTCGTCTATCCTGTTCAGCCAGGACCACCTCCACGGACCGCGGGCAATACACTTTGTGGATGGAGTAAAATCCGTATCTACACCGTAAGTTGGTGGTGATGATTATATTTCCTGTTTGGGCATTATTTATAATATGCACTTATATGAGCTGACGCTGTTTATTGTTGTTTATCGTTTATGATTTCGTTATCTAGTCGAATCCCGGTGTCTGGCCTCTTCATTGTCATATTACGAGCCACATGGTGCAGGGCATGATGACAGTGCTTGTGGCAGCGCCAGACAAGTTATCCCTGCTTTAAGGTCTTTGATGTATAGTGTCTTGAATGTTTAGCAGCCCACTAAAGAAAGAGTTGAGTTGGGGGTGTCGATCTACAGTAACATTTTTGTTTTTTATATAAGTAATTGCGCGCCCATATCAAAATACAGCACAACAACACGCACACACACATATTTGAATATTTACTTGGACGTACTTGCATATATGTCTGCGCTCAAGTCTCGCACTTCGTGCACCTGAGTGGAAAGCCGGACTTTGCTAAAGTAGACAGCTGTGGTGCGTTCTTGATCATTCATCCGCTGTAAACATAAATACATACTGTACGTTGTTGCCAATATCGTTGTTGTCTGCTGCTTAAATTTACAAATGTAATGCAGCTCGGTTGACTTCTATTCGATAAGCTTTACATTGCTTATATGTATGCCTCCCTTTGTCATTCATGATTAGCCAAAAGAGCCAAAAGGTGCGGTGGCACTGTGCATTAAGGAGTAAGTTGCATGGTTACACCAACGCATGGTGCTCGCCCCTATTACCACTAGCACTTAATAACGCTTGGTGGGAGAAGCGAAGAAAGCGATCAAGACGGAACTCTTCCTCCTCCGCGCCCTCACATTTTGTTTTAGTTTGTCTGAGTAGGTAGTAGGCAGACAGCAGGCTGATATCTAAATCAGTATATAGGCTGCATTATCATCATAACAATACACACACGCACGCAACGGTGGTGATGACGGCATAAACAACATCAGCGTTTTATGTGCTTTTTTAATTTAAAACCCGTGCATCGCTGAGTGTTTATGTTGTTGTGATTCATGTGAACTTTTGCGATAGCAAGTCGCAGAGAGAACAAAAAAAAAGGTTTGCGAGACTTGACCTTTTATGGGCAAATGGTGGAGGGAAACACAAAGCAAGTGGATTTCCGGATAGTCCCCCCAAAGGAGCCGTCTTCTTTGGAAAGAGAACAAACAAAAGAATGTGCTCTGTGTGTGTGTGGGTATGCTACTATGTGATATGCAGCAGCCCACACAAACTTTCTTTTTCATTCGTAAAAATATAACGCATATATAAACCATCAACTTCCAGTGGACTTCTTGCAGTCCAGTAGTACCTTTTTCTTTCTCTTCTCTTCCTCACTGCATTCTCTTTTACAGCCACAGCAGCACCCTCCCCACTCTTACATTCACATATACATTCTCTCGCCCAAGAGATGGCTATCATTGGTGTCGCAGGTGAGACTTTGAAGCTTATCACTTTCTCTATACCTCATCATTAGCTTTACAGATTATAGTAGAGGAGAGCTAACATACTAGTATTTCTTAAGATCCAGGAGGAAGCCGCCAACGCCCCACCGTTGCGCGCCGTCGTATTGTTAATGTCACAAGCCAAGAAAACACTGTAAGCCTTTCATTTTTCTTGTCCGCCATTAATACATTGACAGCCCGCGCAATTCATGACCATATCAACTGATAACCCCAACTCTGTTTTGCATCTCGATAGGCCGTTCGCAAACACTCAAAATTCTGGGATAGAAGGAACAAGGGATATATTACGCCCGTTGACACAGCTGCTGGTTAGTTTGCATTAAGAGAAAAAAGCCCGAACCAAATAAGCCAAGTAACCAATCTTTTTGTCGAAACTTACTTAGGACTTATGAATCTTGGTTATGGTGTGATCTTTAGCTTGACCATCGGAACTTTTATGGGCGTATTTCTCGCCTATGCAACTCAAGACTCCTGGATACCCGACCCTCGATGCAGGATCAATGTACGAAAACTGACTCGGCCCACCAAGGTAATAAAAAGAATAACAAAAAGGCATTGCAGCAAAATCATTGTAGTTTGGACCAAATTTGTTTGTTTTTCTTTACAAAGCTACTGACAATTCACATAAAAACTTATACCGGAACATTCTACAGCGCCCGTCACCGAGCAGAGTATATGATGACTATGGCCAGTTTGATGCTGACAAGTTCGAAACGCTCTTTGACAAATACGCGCAATCGGACCTGAGTGGGAATACCATCACATTGACGGAACTTTTGCAATTGGCTTCCGAGCAAGGTTCTTATGGTGCTAGTCCGACAGCATGGTAAATATTTACCATCTAATGTGTTTTATTATCTACCCAGCGAGACTAGTAAATACTCAAGCAGCTTGTTGCTCTGATGCTATATAGGACGATGGCCATGTTCAACTGGATTGGTCTGTACATGATGATTGGCCAGAGTGGTTCTTTTCATAAGACAGATATACAAGCTGTATATGATGTAAGTTGCCGACCCCATGTGATCCGGATCGCGCTACAATACATTAAGAAGAATGAAACAAAGGACTTACTCATCTACTGATTTGAATCAAATCATAATAACAGGGTACCTTATTCTATCGGATACGTGAAGCAAGAAGTGCTTATGTACGTCCTGCATCACTTGATACTTCAACCGGTCACCTGCTATTGCCTAATAACGCTGTGCGTGCATTTGAGCGTCATTTAAACTCTGCTGTTGAACATCTGCCGCAATCCACCGTTGCTATTGTCCGAAGCTGGGTGCCACCGGTCGATTCCATCCTCAGCGGAAACGTCGTCGCTACACCCGTTCGACCACGCAGCAGAGCCTTTGCCAAAAGCGAGCGGATCTCTGGTACCAAGACTGTTTCCTTTGACAATCAAGCATTCTCTTTGACTGGTGTCCAAGGCTATGCGGCATCCTCTTCTTCGTCCTCTATGACGGATGATGATCTGCCAGACTTGATCTCTGAAGAAAGCGACTCCATCGACTCCGTTGGTGATAACATTGGCGTGTTCACCACTGGTCTTTGCCCTGAAGGTGCCGACTACTACCGCGATACCCCTTTGACCAACTGGATTGGCAGTCAACTTTCTGGTGTTCAGAAATCAATGAATGACCAGAATTACATTCCTAAGGCAGATATCAATGACAAGAGCAAGTACGGCATTCCTCTCGCGGGTGTCATGAACGATGGCACAGTGTCTAGCCCATTAACCGACTGGGTTGTGGAAGATGTTCAAAGCTATGATAATGATACCGACAAAAAGAAGGCCTACATGGATACATTACAACCTGTGACATTAAGGGGTGTCGTGCAATCACCAACACCCGCTGCTGATCATCGCATCATCGACGCTCCATCATATGATCACAACAAAAAAGTGCGCTTCCATCTCGAGCCTGTAACCTTGAGTGGCGTCCAGCATGATGATGCTGTTGCCTCTGGCAAGGCAAGTATGCACGGTAGCGGTGTTCCCATTGTTGATGCGCCATCCCCGGTGGAAAAAGATCTCAACTTTGACCTGGAACCTGTTTCGCTTTCTGGCCTACGTGCTACTGATACTCCTACAAGTGCACAAGATGACATCGTGGCACAGAGTGACTCAACAAATAAGGGTCTGGCCATTGTGCAAGCTCCCACGACCTTTGAATTCCAAGAAGTTGACATTGAGTCATACAAGCAGCCTGTTTTCTTGACTGGTCTTTCCTCTGCCCACAAGATCTCTGATGATCACCATGGTCCATTGCCTATTGTCGACGCTCCT
Source organism: Zychaea mexicana (assembly GCF_025766255.1). Taxonomy (NCBI): domain Eukaryota; kingdom Fungi; phylum Mucoromycota; class Mucoromycetes; order Mucorales; family Lichtheimiaceae; genus Zychaea; species Zychaea mexicana. The sequence goes on along the minus strand of NW_026516837.1, from coordinate 20,152 downwards.
TCTTCGTTGCTGTACAAGCGTGAGAAAAGCAGCTCTAGCGTACATGTTGAATCTGTTGCACTCACGGGTGTAAGCAAGATGTCCACTGCTGCTGATAAAGATAATGGTATGACCAGCGCTATTCTCATGGTCAAGGCTCCTGTTTCGTTCGAGACAAATGAAGATGTCTTTGAGTCTACCATTAGTGCCATCTCTTTGACCGGTATATCCTCCTCCTCATCATCACTACTTGACAAAACTGGAACAGGGTTTGCACCGTTGTCTGGATTACGATCAGATTCTACACCCGCCTCATTTGTGAAAGCACCCACAAACTATGAGCGTAAACGAACAGTTGCTTTAGAACCCATGTTGCTCTCTGGCCTGCGCGTGTCATCTGATGAGCCAACCGGCTTTGTCGAAGCAGCTACTTCGTATGCATACCAAGAGCCAGTGTCTTTGGAGCCTATCGTCTTGTCTGGAGTGAGCAATGACACCACGACCGCCAGATTTGTTGAAGAGTCTTACATGCCCAAGCAACCTGCTGTTATCGAGCGCGTCAGCTTGTCTGGATTGAGCAATGACACCACGACCGTCAATTTCGTTGAAGAGCCTGCACCCCACGGGCCCAAGAAACCTGCTGTTCTCGAGCACGTCAAATTGTCTGGATTGAGTAATGACACCACGACCGCGAGCTTTGTTGAAGAGCCAGCTTTGTATGAAGCCAAACAACCCGTCACTCTCGAGCGCGTCAGCTTGTCTGGATTGAGCAAAGACACTACGACCGCCAGTTTCGTCGAAGCACCTATTTCGTATACATACCAAGAGCCAGCATCTTTGGAGCCTGTCGCCTTGTCTGGAGTGAGCAATGACACCACGACCGCCAGCTTTGTTGAAGAGCCTTACATGCCCAAGCAACCTGCTGTTATCGAGCGCGTCAATTTTTCTGGATTGAGCAATGACACTACTACTGCCAATTTCGTTGAAGAACCTGCATTCTACGAGCCCAAGCAGCCTGTTGCTCTCGAGCGCATCAACTTGCCCGGCTTGAGCAAAGACACAACAACCGCCAGCTTTGTTAAAGAGCCAGCATCCTACGAGCCAAAGCAACCTGTTGCTCTCGAGCGTGCCAATTTGTCCGGCCTGCACTATAAGGACCAAATCGCCAATGTTGGTTTTGTTGAACTCTCTGATGACGTTGCCTTTGAAAAGTCCTATGAGCCTGAGCCAGTATCATTGAGCGGCCTGTCGCAAGACCCCACCACTGCTAGCTTTGTTGAAGAGCCCGCTTTCGCCGAAAAAGCACCTGCTGATCTGGTCGAAGCCGCCAAGCCTGTGCCTCTTTCTGGCTTGTCTGTCTATGACAGCCGCTATGCCGACTATGTTGAAGCACCTGTCAACTACAAGGCCATTGAAGTCATCAAACTCGAACCTGCTGAACTCTTTGGTCTTCGTGAAGAAGCCGAGACTGTTTGGGGCCCGGTTGAAGAGCCTGCTGACTACAAGGCTAAAGAGTCCGTCCCCTTGGAGCCTGCAACGCTCTCTGGTCTCCGTGGAGGAGATGACTTGGAACAGAGCTGGAAGCTTACTGGTACCGGGAAGCGACGTCTTTCCTTTGAAGAGCCCTTGGTTGACGATGAAGTCGATATGCTCTGCTCATGGCGTCAAAACACTGGCTTTGAAAAGAACAAACTTGATGTTGAGTTTGTCTATCAATGGCGTGACTCCATGGGCTTCGAAGGATCTATTCCGCCCGTTGAGAGAGTTGAGTTGTGCGGCGTAGTATCTTCAGACGAGCAAGAAGTATTTGTCGCAGAGCTACCGATTGTCAAGGACCCATACCCAAGTAAGAATAATATCGAATGGCCATTTGAAGCAACGGCCATCTCTTTGTCCGGTTTGTCTTCAAACCATCCTGCAGCTAAACTCAAGAACCACTTGAACATTGGGAGTATACAGGGCGTCTTCAAACAGGAGTCATCGCTCTACGAGGATCCAATCGAATTGCCGGAGGAGGTCCAGGAACACGTCGATCTCCAGCAGTACCGTCGCGCATTCCCGCTGTCGGGTGTTCATGCAAAGGATATGGAAGAACGTGCGATCAAGAACTGGCTCAACAACGGCGCACTCCCCGGCGTCGTCTCCAACGATAACGTGTATGAAGCACCCGGTGAAACTTTGCCTAAAGACTATATCGAGCCGCGGCCGAAGGATGACCACGACAAAGTGGGTGTGCTGGCCTCTGGTATTTCGCAGAAGAAGATCAAAAAGCCGCTCAAGAACTGGTTGAACGTCGCATCTCTGTCGGGTGCTGATGCTGAATCATTTAAGACGATCTACGAGTCTGCCAAGCCTGAACCGAAGCCCAAGGAAATGGAGATTGACCTTGAACAATATCGTGCACCTTTCCCATTGAACGGATTGACTGATGACGAAGTCAAGCACAAGAACTGGCTCAACAGTAGCATATTACCTGGTGTTCAAGCAGCTTCGCAATCCTCATATCAAGATGCCGCTTCTGACATCCCATCCGACTATATTCAGCCCCGTGATCCATCCCTGGTTGACGATAAGGCGCTCAACGGCATCAGCACCGCCACTGCCCGCAACTTGCGTCTCAAGAACTGGCTGAGCACACCCGAACTTCCAGGCGTACAAGTCGATGAAAATGATCGCACTTATGATGAAGCCAAGGAATTGTCTCCGTCAGAATACATCCAGCCACCCCTTGAAGATCAAGAGATGCCAGCCGACTTCAAGTTGACTGGTGTTTCTTCAACAGACGCTGTATCTGAAATTAGCTTACCAGAGCTCAGTCGAGTCAGCAAGTTGGCACATCACGATTCCGAAGACGAACACTCGATCGCTACGGAAAGCACAAGCCCGGGTCCCATATCACCTGAGGAATACAAGGGCAAGAAGCCCGCGTCCGCACAAAAGGTTGCAATGACCAGTGCCAATTGGAGCATAATGGCTGATATTACAAGCCAGAAGGAAGAATAAACAAAATTTACCCTGCTTGTTGTAGTATAGTGTTTTTTCATACATTGTTTTTTTTATACCATTCCCTGTAATTTCATAACATATTCGATTCATTTTCTTTGTTATTTTTTGTTTCAAGTCAATTCGAGTAACGGTAAATGGAGACAGGTTAAGAGAGAGAGAGAGAGAGAGAGAGAGAACAAGAGCGATGGAGGGTGTTAAAGGGCAGAAGATATTGTCCAGCATGGAAATATCTATGTGTATATAAGTGCTTGTGTCCGAAGTGTTACGTGGTTGCTGTTCAGCCATATGTTTTTGTGAGATTGTGGTGCATGCCTGTATATATATTGATTTATGCAAACTGAAAAGAGAAAAAAGAGGAGAGAGAGAGAGCCAGAGAGAGAGAGAGAGAATAAGTCGTACAAAGACTTATTAAGCCTTGCTGTTACTAGATGCAGTCGTGTTATTCTTCTCTTCTTCATTGTTCGGTTGCTGCTGTCTAGGCTTCTTCAATTCAGGTTCACCGTCTTCTTTAAGCACAACGCCTGTAGGTTCAGGGACCTTGTCACCCACAGCCTGGTACCAATCGTCGATCGTTTTGCCCTGCAGGAATGCGGCGATGATAACGGTCATGTTATCACAGCCAACACCACCGAAATCGCTGTGTTCTGCAAGACATTTGTCCATGAGGTTTTCACAAATCGTTTTCAGGTCGACCTTTTCCTTAATTTTGGTACGTATGAAGTCTGCTACTTGCTGGTTGGTCATACAGTCCCAGATACCTGTAGTGATAAGAGTATTACCGTTTAGTATCCCACATCCAAATATGTATACACAGAATAATTTTCAATTGTTAATCTTTTCTAATCGTTACCATCACAAGCAATGACGGCGAATTCGTCTTGTGGTATTAACCGATGCTCAGTAACATCGGGTTCGGCTAAATTTAAAGAAACACCGTACGCACAGTAAGCATCTTTCTATCGTAAAGTTTATCCTCACTCTTTCATCTTCTGTTTGTTTTACCGCTGACGACCTGTTCTTCTGCAGGGAGATCCTGTCTTCGCTTGAACTCAAAATCACCAAGCGCGCGAGATAATGCAAGATTACCTATGTCGTGCAATAGAAAAAGAGTGAGACAACAACATCCTTTCTTTACATCCACTTTGCCCCGGCCGCAGTATCCTATTTGTATTTACCATTGACACGACCGAATTCTACATGCCCACCCGCCTTTTCGATACGAGCGATTTCCTTCTCATTGCCCGGCTTGTGGTCTTGAGAAAGGGCAATAGCGCGACCGTTGGTACTGATGATGGCACGGGAATCACCTGCATTGCTCTAAGACAACGAAACGTGGATTTCCTTTTTCAGTCAACTAGAGTAACCCGCGCATACATCCACAAAAGAGGCGAGACGGAGCCACACGCACACGAACACACACGCACACACACGCGCGCGTGGCTACCCATGAAACACATACCACATAAAGAACGTTATCTTTTGTCAGCAGCGCGGCTACAGCGGTACAACCCGATGTCTCGTTCTCGTAGACCGGATCTAACAACAAGAGGAACAGCAATCACCGTTATTACTAGCATATCCTCGCCATTCCTCCTACTCCTTTATCCTCTCCATCATGAGAGAATACATCATAGCATATCATTATTACCCCCGCTTCACACCAATTGAGGCAATCCTTTTTACCTTTACGAAGCGCCTCATCGATCCCCAAGAAACTACTTCTTAACGCCTCGCGGTAGTCGCCTTGCTGATAAAACTTGGAATCAAACACCAAATTATGCAGATGCTCACCACTGTATTTTGCCACGGCAGAGCCTACAAAGAATCAATGAGTAAATGTGGCAGCAAAAGCAATGTTATTATGATATAATCCGTATCTACTGAATAATATAATACCTCCGTGTCCGTCAAATACTGCAAAGAAGCTAGCACCCGTGTTTTTGTACTCGGGAATCGTCGTATGGGCATCTTCCATATCTTATAGAAAGAAGTGTGCAATTGTTCATAAGTCTATACGCGCGTTCAAGATGACACTGTTTCCTTTAAGACTCCCCCCCCTTTCCTTTCTTTTGTCAATCACGTTAGAAAAAAAGGCGTACTGATTCTCCATCCTTGCATAGACGATGCACCATACTTGACGCGTGCATCTCCGCCTTCGGTGGATTCCTTGGTGGTGATAGGTTCAGACAATGTTTGACCCATGATTTTTTAGGGGGTTCAATGCTGTTGGTTAGGAAAGGGTGTGTGAGTAGGTCAGTTGCAAAGCGAAGCCAAGCAGGAAAAAGAGGTTAAGCGCAGCCGGAGCCTGTTTCAATATTGTGTTGCGGAGTCATTCGGCATGTGTTGCACACACGTACGTTCGTTTTTCTCTCTTACTTTTTTCTATATAAACTATACCATGGCAGCCGCGAACAAAGGAACGACAGGTGCACGACAAACACTGGTGAACGCTGAAGACCAATATAATAAACGCATTGACGACGATATAGCCAAATTAGTGGATTGCTTTACCGACATTGTTCGAGTTGGCGAAGTATGACTGACCGTGTGCTGCGATAGATCTGGAGCAATTTACTAAAAGCGCCATTCCGATGAAATAGAACAAAGATAAGGACAAGTTTCGCGTAGCTGAGGAAGGATATCAAATAGAAAGTCAAAGTGCCCAAATAGTAAGTATCTTTTTATGTTTATCCTTGCGATATTCGGTATTCAATGTGAACTAACAACGACAACAAAAAAGGTACGCTCGGCTGAATCATTATTGGGCCTGATCACGGAACTGAAACAACACTTGCTACTAAACGACACTGCATTATTATCACAACTTACAAAGCAACGAACAGAGGCACTGGAAACGCAAAGATATGAGATTAAAGATACAGTCTTTAAAATGCGTGCAGAGTTACAAACAACCATTTATGATCTGGAATCCGTTTATTTCAGATCTTTAAAAGGCGCATAATAATAAAAAAGCATACATATCAAATGTGGGATGGAACTTGCTTTGATGAGGTAAAACAGAAAGAAAACTCTCTATAAAGATTATATTTATAGTAATGTAACAAAGTGTCTGCTGTATATAGATGTTGAAGTGTGTATGTATATGTAGGAGGCATGTGTGGAGTGGAGAAAGCGAGAGAAGCTGGAAGTTTAGGACGAGCGTGTGTATGTGGTGAGGCTATTTTTCATCAATCAGTATCGGTTGTGATCGTTTCGTTCAGCGTTATAGTCGTTATCATTATTGTCATGCTGCTGCTCGTCACGGTGATGGCGCTTTTGTTGCGAGGGGTCTCCTCCAAGCGATTGAAGCTCAACCAGCTTTCGGAAAACACCATCCTTCTTATTCAGCAAGTCGTAATAGGTGCCCATTTCTGCAACACCACCGTTTTCAAGACACATGACAAGGTCGGCCGAGCGAATCGTGGAAAGACGATGAGCGATTGTAACAACTGTTCTTCCTTGCATTAGATGGTTCAAGGCATCTTGCACTAAGACTTCTGATTCACTATCCAGAGCACTTGTGGCTTCATCCTATATCATTATGTTAGCCCTCCTCTTTATATCATCTAGCAGATGTCAGTTGTGTTTATGTTTTACCAGAACAAGAATTGACGGATTCTTGAGCAATGCACGAGCAATAGCGATACGCTGCTTCTGACCACCGCTCAGGCTGACACCGCGTTCACCCACAACAGTGTCATATTTGTCATGGAAGGATTCAATGAACGAGGCACAGTTGGCTTTGGTGGCAGCTTCTTTGATTTCGTCAATGGTCGCACTTTCTTTGGCGTAAGCGATATTGTCACGGATGGTGCCAGCGAAAAGGACAGGTTCTTGCGATACCACACCAACGTTTTCGCGCCACCAGTGCAAGTTGATGTCTTTGAGGTTTTCATCGTCAATGTAGATAGATCCCTTGTCCGCATCATAGTAGCGTAATAACAACGATCCAATAGTTGATTTTCCAGAGCCAGATGAACCAACAATAGCAATTACTGTAGTTTGTTTTGCGGACCTCAGGCGTCAGTCTCCTCTTTCTATAACAGTAAGATCAATAAAAATAGTTTAAATTGATAAAACTTACCAGTTCCCGGTTGGATGGTTAGCGAAAGATCTTTAAAGATAGGAGAGTGTGGTCGAGTGGGGTATGTGAAGAACACGTTTTCAAAGCGGATCTTGCCCTGTAACGTATCCAGAATCTTGCCGCCTAAATGTAGTAAAACCGAATCAGTAACTTCAATCCCGTGGTGTAGGTATTACTAGCTAGCCCACTATACTTACTGTCAAGCTGAAAAGCACTCTGCTTATTCTGTAATTCGAATAGGCGCTCAGCTGCACCAGCGCCCTTCATAATTTCCGAGTAAAACGACGTTAAACCTGTATGATACACCACAAGTTTACATTCAATTTTTGCTTATTTTCACTTTTCGACCCATATCAATAATTAAATAGATTGACATCGTACCTCCCAAAGAAGTGCCAACGTAGGCAGTGTATAACATGAAAGATGCCAGTTGACCAATGGTAATAGCATCATTCATCACCATGTGGCCACCATACCATAATACTGCCAGAATTGCCAAGTTGCCAGAAAGACCTGCACCACCAAAGAATACCGCACTTGCAATAGCCTCCTTTCGGGCCAGATCATAAACGCCCAATACCTTTTGATGGTAGCGTTTGCCCTCTACATTCTCCTTTGCGAAAGCTTGCACCGTACGGATGCTGCTTATCCGCTCTTCGCCGAGTTTGGTAATCTCACTCAGTGCTGTTTGCGTTTTTCGCGACAGCGTCTTGACATAGCGACCATATATAACACCGAAAATGCTCACAGGAGGGACCACAATCATCATCACTGCTGTCAGTTTTGGACTATACAAAATTCAGGAAAGTAGTTAGTTGGACCTTTACATCGTATCTTTGATTTTTTCGTTTAAGTGTTACCTGACCCACAGCATCATGGAGCTGCCTACGATTGCAGTAGCTAACGCTCTGTGACATAGCAGCAACAGATATTCAGTCAGTATTAGATCACATGAGATACCGATGATATAAAGTAAGGATCCCACCTTAACCCATCACTGACATTGCCAGTAATACTTTTGCCAACAATGGCAGTATCGACCGATAAGCGAGAAATAAGTTCACCCGTTCGATTCTTATCAAAGAACGCCATGTCTTGACCCAGAATATTCCGGTATAGGTTGTTTCGTAAGCGCTGAATGATCCGCTCTCCTGCTAACCGGAATAAGAGTACACGACCGCTGTTGGCCAATGCACCCACAATAAACACGGCGGACAAGGCACCCATAAATTGAGGCATCGTGAAGCCCATATACTCCTTGACTTCAGGATGCGTAACGATATCGATGATTTTGCCCATTGAAAATGGAACAGACTAGATATACCATCGTTTTTTAATACATTGTTGTACCCAACAGCACAACTATTCCTCCATTTCCCTTTTACCATAGTAACCGAAGACGAAATCACTAATAAGGCAATGGCAGCTTTTTTTTTGTTGAAAAAAGATATCACTGTCAGTTCTTGCTGTGGAAAAACAGCTTACACAATGACGGTTTTCCTTCCCAATAACCGAGAAATAAAAGCATCATAGCAATAAAACATACCAGAAATACTCTTTGCCTCAGGTTTAGCGAGTTGGAAAAGTTGCTTGATATCTTTTGTTTCGGCAGCCTTTTTTTTGCTTTTGGCTGCCTTATCAGCAGCTTCCTTTTCAGCTTTGGCAGCTGCTTCAGTTGTTGCTTTTGATGCCTTGTCGATCTGTTGTCGTACTGCCGTGGAGACCGAGAATGGCATGCGATCGCCCAGCGATCGCGAAGGTGGCAATTGACCTGGTGGCACGATGCGCGGTCGTAATAGTCGTTGAGTAGTGCTGGAAACAGCACTGCTCCTTAATGCCCATCGAGAGCTGGTCAAAGACAGACACCGGAGCATGGTCGACGCAACAAGAACAGAACGATTATGTTGTGGTTGTTGAAGGTTAAGCCAAAAAGTAGCTGACAAAAGAACCGAGCTTCGGTAACTAAATTAGCCGCTGTCGGGAGCTGGGTTGTTTGCATTGTAATTTACTTCTTTCCGTTTCTTTTTCGCGTCTATTATCATCATGCCTTTCACCTCCATTGAGTATATCACTATGCCTTGAAACATGAACGCTTATCTCTAATGTTTCTTACAGCGACTTCAATTTCTCAAACAGCAGCGGCTGTTTAGCTCTGTCATCAAGCTTACTAAAGGCGAATTCCGTTTGCACCTCCATTGTTGCCGATGGGATGTGCTTATTTGATCAGCACAAATTAGTGGAAAAAACTCATTAATAAGCTGTACAATTTTCTTGATTCACAACAAGGAGCATATGGAAATCATGCACACAGAATTTTCTCTTAAGTAACGGTTGACTAAAGACAGTGTCTCATCCTTTGTGGCTACAAGCCTCCAAAAACCATCCCGTCTCAAGCTGCAAGAAGCGAACGACAAGCTTCAACGAGGGAGCAGCGAAAAAAAATTCTTGATAAGTCTTTACTTTACGTTTTTCTACAGAAAGCTCCAATCCGCACCGTCACTGCGGTAGTGGACATGCAATGATCAACAGCAGATACATATCTATTTGATGGGCTGTGTGACTATGTCTGGAGGTTCCATAATTAGCAACGAATATTCGCGCCACAATATGCACACAATAATTTTATTACTTACCACTAGCAAGCCACGGGTGTAAACCCGACCGTCCTGACGAAGACGGTCTAATTGTTTGGGATCTTGCGTGATGGGCGAATGAACTGACCTGGCCGTTGGCCGTGTTCGAGCATTGCCATCGCAATTGTTGACTGACAATGACCTGAGGCACCGTCTCGATGAAACACACCATGGCCTTCTTGCTGGCATTGTGGACAAACCTTGATGCGGATGACTTCGTCTTCACCAAGATCGTTGAGTTGGTCCATATTGAGGGCATGGCGAAGAGGAGGTGGCCGCCGGAGTAAACGTAACTCAGTTACACGTCCAAACATGGCACAGCGCGGGCAGAACTTTGATGTACCGTATTCGTCAATGCGGACAGGTACAAAGCGACGTCCCTTTTTGCTTTTCGCTCGAATGAGTAACCTTGTGGCTAGCTTAGCATCCAAAGCGGGCCGTGAGCCTCTTCGATGATCGCCAGTAGTGAGTGCGTCTGCACCAAAACCGAGCAGAACGGGCCGTTCGGATTCCCACTGTTCCTTGTTCCATTCACACCTCCTTCGTCTCCTACGTTTTCGACGGGTTCTCTTGTCATCGGCCGTAATTGCATGATGGTCGCTTGGAAATCGTTGTGGTGGTGGACCTTTGATCATATTCAGAATTGTGTCCGTGGCCTTGTTTATTGCAGAATCCATGGAAATGCGGGTGTCCCAAGCTTTGCGCCGAACCGAACGCTGAGAATAGAACTGCCAGAGATTGATGCCTACATTGTCAGTCTGCCATGCACGCACGTATAGCATGAACTTAGCAAGGTTCGATTTCTTGCTACCAGCCATAAGTCGCGCTTCCAGTACATCCATGCCAGCAGCGAGCTTTCTGTCGTGTAGCCATCTACCATTCAATCCTTGTCGACCATATATCTCATTCTTTTTCACAGTATACTGAACACCGGTGTCATGGACATGGTGCTCGCTGGGCAAAAAAAATGCACCTGCGGCAATCATCATTATGGGACTTCTGGTACGGTGACGTTAATAACTCAACTCTTGGCAAACGTTTGTGTATCTAACGCATCGTAATATGAACCATACTTAGGGCTTCCATCCGCTCGCTAAGCGGCTCGATTGTTTCCAAACAGCCGATAATGCTTTTAATCTCCTTATCGAAAAGGGGATAACGCGAGTTTTTATCGACTTTGCATGCGTCTTTTTTGAAGACTTGCGACAACATGCGCCGATATTTTGCACATTTTGCACTTGAAAAGTATGTTTTTACGGGTGTTATACAATGTATGTTGTAGTTTTCTTACCATTTCAAATCACTGTAGACCATCCCACAGAAGAAGAAACAAATGGCATGTTTATTCGTATCACTCTTGGCATCATCGAAAAGGCGAGTAAATTGGCAAACAATCAAAACCAAGTGGTATTTGTCATGGACGGCGACGCCTTTCCACTGAAAGCGAGATTGCATGCCCAGCGCGATGAATATAGCAAGAGCCATTTTCGAAAAGCGAAGGAAGCATTTATCCGTCCTTCTGAGGGTGTCCACAGCAGCAAGTACAGGAGAGCTGCGAGAGAATGGGTTCGCTTTTCCACCGATATTAAACAGGGAATCATACGTGTAAGTATCAAATATTAACCAGAGTGAAAATCATAGATTTAAGTATTTTTTTTATCTATCAAACAGGTTCTCCAGATGGCTGGTGCGGAGGAGTATAGTCGAAACAACACGCGATTGTTTACATACCATCAAGCAACGTATGAAGCCGACGGCGCAGTTGTCGCACTTGCCAATGCCTTTCCCGCAAATCAGGTGGCGATATTCTCACCTGACAGTGATCTCTTTGCTTATGGCGGCTGCCTTGATACGCTGCGCATCATGAAGGTTGACTGGGGAACACTCAGGGTAGAAGAAATGACAACTAAGACGCGTGTACTGCAAAACCTACAACTCCGTAATGAAGATGAAGATAATATGGATATGGCGGAGCGCCGTCTTGCTGTGTTGGCTGCCTCGGGAGGCAATGATTACTCCATGCATCTGAGCGGCATACGCTTTGGTGTTATGCGTTCTACTTTGATCAGAATTATCGATGACCAAGGACCAAATTCTCTCGAAACGAGGCCAGATGAGATGTTTGAGAATCTGCTTGATCTGTTTACCGTACCTTTCTTCGTCAGACAAGAAATGCGTCTTGCCTTATACCAATTCTGCTTGTCACCAATGCTGCTCCCAGAACAACATGCAGGACCGACACCTAATCAGTTGGAATTTGAAGAACGTATACCGGAATATACTGCTCTTTTCCGTCCCCCAGAGCCAGCAGCACCTTATCGTAACCCTCATGTACCTCGGGGACAACCTCCATTTTTGGGCAGTCTTTACACCTTCGTTCCAAACGTGCGTTGCGTGACATCGGATCAAACCACACCTGAAAAAACTGATGACCTTCCCAAGCGCCCCAAAAAAATTAAGCCCAAAATAAGAAGAATCAAGACGCGAAGAACGGGCAGCGGCCAAGGGCAAGGCGTTCGAGGTGGTGGACAATTTAGCAGCGTCAGAGTGACAAACCTGCAAACACACGAAGAGCAAACTGTATATCAGAAAAACCGCGCAGTCACCACTTGGTCGATGGGTCTGTATTCATCACTGTTATCTGCTGCCGTTCGTCGCAAGCAAGGAGAGCCAGGAGAACCAGTCCAGCTGCAACGTGAAGCAGAAATGGAAGCAAGGCTCATGGCGGACATTCTGGGAAGAGAAGCGCAAGAATTATCTTTGGTTCGACAAATCACCTTACAAATAGTCAATCTTGCTATTCGATACGCGCATGCATTACCAGCTGGCCCAAAAGCTCAAGCTTTCCGACCGCTTTTCGCTGACAACTCAAGTGTAACGTGGTTTAACCTTTTGCATTGCGCGATGAATAATACTCAACGGGTGAATATCGTTGGACTTGCTCCGTTTTTAAGACTGCCGCCAGTCCACTATGACCCTGTCACCGCTGCAGCCTAACAGTTACAGGTGATTCCAGATGTTCCAGAGTATAATGCCGAAAACAGCCCGCTTCGCTTGCTCGAATCACCAGATGATATTTTGAAAACTGAATCTTTGACTGGTCGCCTGTCTGCAAATCCACAGTTCCGCGAGATCATACTGTACGCTAGACAAAAGTGGCTTCTGTACTATGGTGAACAAGAAGTCGAGCAGCCCCTGCTACTTTCGACCAAGTTTCGCTCTGAGTTCATCAGACCAATTTCAAACGAACTTGATCGGATGTTCAGACAAACTGTGGTCCAAGGCTTTGCTGACAACAGTATCAAGTATCTTAAAGCACGTATGGCTTCTCTGGCCCGTGTCTCGAGAGGTTGGCCCTTGGAAAACTGGTTTCGAGCATATGTTTTATCTTGGCTTCGTAACGAACAGGTGGACGCCCAACATCAAGAGCAGTACGCAGCTTTAGCCCAAGATGTGCGGAACCAAGTGCGGTCCTGGTTAGTGCAGCAGCGAAAGAACCTTCGCAAGAATCCTGTTGAGCTCAACGACGAGCGAATCGACTTGCTCCTCAAGAGAGCAGCAACAGTACCAGCTAATTTCCCCATACGTGAAGATCTCCCGGAGTATATCTACTCTCGTATTTGGCACATACCACTAAGAAGCAATGAAAAAATGGAGTCTGTAATCAATTTGTCGAAATGTTTAAAGGTTGCTGAATCGCTCGCACAAGAAGCCACGGAAGAAAATCGACAAGCTTTGGAGACGTTTATCACTGAGGAACGCCTGTTTTTACAAAAAGTGACAGGTCGCCTAATTGGAGTTCGGCTAGCTGACCAAGATCAAGATCAAGGGCCTTTAGACATATTTGACTGTTTGGTGATCAAGCGTCCTCGTGATGATCGATCTCAAGTCGTTGCTGCTGGTCAACAGGATCAACCTCCTTCGTCGCCACCGCAAGCTGGACCGTCACACCCTGCCCCTCCAGTGACGAGATCCGCGTCAAAAAAGGCTGGTGGTCTCAAGCGTACCATTGAAGAAATCCAGCGTGATACTGCACTTGATAATGCAGTCGAAACTGATGACGACAGCGCTGAAGAAGATCCGAGTGGCGGTAGCAATCGTGGTAACAACGGCGACAGCAACGGCGCCGACGATGACCCAGTACCCGTTGTGGCTTCAAGTAGCCAAACTCATCATCTTCTTTCGATGCAAAATGCCATGCTCGAGCGTTTACCTGACACTTTATCATTCGCTGCGTGCCCTTCTGCTGCAACCAAGACAATCCCCGTACAACTTCCATCAACGTTTATTCGTAACATATTTGACCACCTTGAATATTTTGCTGCGCCGATATACATGAATCTGCATGCGCTTATGGGAGCAGAAACAAACATTGACAACAGGGCTCGACTGCAAGCTGGTACGTTGGGGTGATTTCGGTGAAATGTGAGCAAAATTATAAAACTTTTTACTGACGAATTTTGACTTCTACAAAATGTTATGTAGCGAGAGACAGTGTGAATGATGCTCGTGTACGATTGCAAGAGGGATATCGCAGATATTTTAATTTACAAGAAGAAGAAAAGATCCAATATGCAAGAGACCACCATGGCCAGCAGAATCGTCGGGCTGTCCGTTCCAATGACCCATATTCTTTCCTTGTTGATTTGGGGCATGGTACTACCAAGTTGCAAGACGGTGCTTTAAGGACAAAACAGCGTGGATACGAAAAGTTTATCAATGAGACCCTCGAGGGTGCCGTAGAACCTGGTACACCGCGGTTTACGTTGCGTATGATCAGAACAGACGGCGTGCAACTGTTTGCGAACATGACCGACTGGTCCAAACCTGGCTCAAGAGGCGGTTCTGGAACTACTACTTTGCGTTACCTGCCAGAAATCAGGAAGATGCTTGCACGTGCTGAAGCAAATGGTAGGTAGTCGTAACATAGGAGAAATGCCGTATCGACATGAAGTTAATCAGTAAAATAATTCTTAAACGTATTAGCTCCAGAAGGTGAACGAGGAGTAGGGGAATATGACGGTGCCATTGGCCTTGATCTAGGTGAAACGTTGTTTGCGTAGGAAAAAGAAAATGACAAATGATGAGAGCGTTGTGCGTAAAAGTATGAACGAGATTATGCAACGCTTGTGTCTTTTATTAATACATGCTGTGACAAGAATTTATCAGTCCGTGGGTGTGCCTCGTATATCAGTCATGTGATGTAAATTGATTTGATATATTGCACCTTGCCGTTTCTTCTCGCGACCATACCGTGACAAACATCACTCATGCGGCGTGATAAATGCCATATCACGGCGTAGCAGTGCTTTAACTATCCTTTATCGCCGATTATAACAATGATTGCATGATACTAATTCTTGAGTTATGGAGTTTCCGACAGACGCGTTGTTGCAGTAGTTATCATGATTCTTTGTGCTTCAAAAAAAAGGCAGAGCGCTGGTGTTAAGTCTTGTTTTTGCAAGGGTCTGGAATGCTATCAGATGATGGAGACAACTGAGCCAGTAACTTTCGTTTTCAATGATCATTCATGTTAATATGTTTTCTTCTTGATAATATATCTTTGAACCGATGGATGAGCCAAAGCCAAAACGCCAGCACATATACTATAACCGACGGGACAACATTGATGGCAGGAAGCGCAGGTCTAGCGTAAAAAAACACAAGGCACAAAAGCATAAAGCCAGACATTTCGCAGCACCGACCACCCTGTTGGAGCTTTACTCTAGCTTGAACGAAAAATCTTTGATCGATACAAACAAAGGATCATTTTGGTTGCATGATATTTTCAAACAGACATCCAAAAAAGATACGATGGATGCAGCACAACAAGAGCCATCGACATCATCTCAAGGCTCTTACAATCCTGGTATTGCAGCAGCCCCACGCGACAAGAAGGATGATACTGCTGCATCGGATTCGGTTTTGGCGAATCTCAAAAGAATGTATAATAGCCATCAGCAGAAAGTAGTAGATGATAAGAAAAGAGATCAAGACCATACAGACGAAATGATGGAATTAATGGGCGAGCTTGCATTGATGTAGATGCTTTTTGAACAATAAACATTTTTGACGTTTTCCTCTATCCTATGTATGACAATATCAAGACAAAAATATAGTCGTCTTGTTCTTAAACGTGGCATGCAGGGTATATAAAGCCATATACATGTGAATCTTTATTTCGCAGATCACTTCAAAGCGACAAAATAAAATTAAATCTTTTTGACACTTCTCATCTGGCTGTTCGACACCAGGTGGGCTGGAGCCGAAGGCCGGTGGTGAAAGGGTCGTTTGGCTATGTCTTCTGTTGCGATAAAAAAAATCAACTAATGTGAAGTTTTCATGGCGACACAACGTGTTCAAGTGCATGGCATAGGTCGTCAAGGAAAATTCATGTATGTACATACATTGAAGAACCAAACGCATACAAGTGGCGCATAGAATGTAATTTTGAAGTGTCGGATGAGACTTACAGTGCAAAAAATGGAGATATGCTGTAAATGCAGAATAAAATACAACGATACCATTCCGGTAGGCCAGTACCACCCAGTGACTCGCTCATATCACTCGAGACAACTTTTCGAGAGCTGAGCAAAGTAGTTTTCAAGGAAGGTGGTATCGCTTTTTTCGTTGTCATTGTCCCCTTGAACGTTTTCTATCATACCACAGGTGAATACATCCTGCTTTCGTCTAAGTAGCATACGCAAAATTGGCTGCATGAACCACGTAAAATTACAGGCACGCATAGAAACCATCGAGCAGTAAAAGAAAAATCGTAGGAGAAGTTTTTGACCGGTGAGAGGTTGTTTCTTTTTTTGCGTCATATGATTTGATGAACGACGGCGCCGGTTTAAACTTGCTCAACTCGTTGTAGGATAGAAGACAACCAATGACTTGTTATACATAATTTTTGGTACAGAAACTTTATATAAGACCCGGAGTGCATGCAGATACGAATCCAGTCTCCTTAATTCTCAGCGGCAATGATGAGTGCTTTCTTACCCTTGAACCCTCCATATATTAGCACCCTTCAACAACATGCTCGAAAATTGAAGTGCATGCAGATACGAATCCAGTCTCCTTAATTCTCAGAGGCAATGATGAGTGCTTTCTTACCCTTGAACCCTCTATATACTAGCACCCTTTAACAACATGCTCGAAATTGAAGCCATGCGTCATATAATCTGTACAAAAACGCATGGTACGAGGAAGTAGTGGATATTACAGACGTAATATATCGGAGACACTGGGACTGTTTACCACCACCACCGTTGGAAACAAAATACATACCAGGTAGTGGAAGTATGCAAGGTGCATGAACTAAATAATGCTTTTAAAACAAGCTTCCCGAGCCAACTATCAGGAGAACTATGTATGCACTGCCAACGCTGTCAGGGATATTCTCGCTAAATGTGTATTCCGTAATAGCGCCATCCGAGTTAGCCGATTTGTGTGCTCAGTTGCGCTGGGCAAGAATTTCGTTCGGCGTAATGATGATGTATAGATAAGTTTATTGAACGTCTTTTCTTTATGTACCCGCAGATATGTCCAATAGTTATCGCCGAGTACGTATCAATAACTAAGCGCCATGTTTATTTCCGCGTTTACCTAGTACAGTGTATTTGCTTTCTTTGACAGACGGGTAGAAAACCCCGATTTCGGCGATCAATTCCGTTCTTTTTGGGTAACTCCACGCGGTTCTCTTCTTTCGGTTGATTCGTAGGAATGACTCAAGGTAGTACAATCACACACCACAATCAATGGTATACATTTTAGAGTGTTATGCGGTCGATATGCAGCTTCTGTTTAAAGAAAGTAGAGCACTCATCATATGCTTCTATCACGGTAAAAAACGCTATAACGACTAGCTTATAGAACCGCAGCATGCTCCAAGTATTTGCTATATGTGAGTGTCGTTTAAAACAGAGCACCGTTTCTAGACAAGTAATAGATAGTATGAAAAGCTGATCGAAAGCAAGCTATATA
The DNA here is from genome assembly GCF_025766255.1 of Zychaea mexicana. Lineage (NCBI taxonomy): Eukaryota > Fungi > Mucoromycota > Mucoromycetes > Mucorales > Lichtheimiaceae > Zychaea > Zychaea mexicana. Next base: position 2,464 of record NW_026516837.1, on the reverse strand, counting down.
CGAACGCGTGCTTTCCTATATCGTAAACTCTCACCGTGTGTCTTGTGGCACACAAATATACAAAGTTCGGGGACGATTGTATCTACATGTTGTCTGACTTCACCAACGCCCAATCGTCCTTTCATGTCGCGCAGAGTATCGGAACGGACTTGTCGCCAAAATACACGGAGGTGCGGCGTATAGTAGAGAGAATACAGCCAATAAGTCTAGATCAGCGAAAAGCAAAGTAAAATTTGTAGATTAGTACTTTAGTGATACTGCATTTCCCAGGATTTCCCCTGCCTTGTGTGTGCTATGTGTAAAACAACTATATCATCCTGAATGCGATAGTTCCGCAGCAGCAGCAAGACTGCGCAGCGACGATGAGTTATGCAGCATAAACGCATTGGTTGCATATATTGCATATCTTTCGATTCATCATGACAGCTTAAAGGTCTCTGTTATAAATGTGTGATTCATTATTGCAGAAGAAGGAAACGCTTTTTGGAGAAAGCTGTTTGGTCCGAACTACGGGGAATGTTTGACCATTTTCCGTACCAGCGGAGGTACATTCAAGGAAAACCCAGAAAAGATATTTTGCCCATATTTGGCAGCTCAAATTAGCTTGTATCCGGCTGTGAAAGCTAGAAGGCTCGCTATCTATTTATCCGAGAAGGCGATACTCTGTGCAATTGCAGTACAACGGCTGCTTGGGCTAACAGATATCAATCACTGCTGCCTGCATAGTTATTTTTCTCGAATGACTTAATGGGTAACACACAGGCGTGTATGAATGACCATGACTTGTGCAGCTGGGTCTCCAGTTTTAGGTCTTCCACTCAAATTTTTTGACAAAATCATGACTTTTTACGAGCATTCGTTCCGTTTAGAAATAAGAAAATATGTACCTCAACTATGCAACATTGAGCCCCTACTTTATAGGCAAATATATAGAGTGGAAGACCCAGAAGCACTGTGATATATGAGAGGAAAATATGCGGAAGGCGGGATGAGCGCCGAATTCCCAAGATGTCTATTTAAAGACAAGAGAATAAAAACGCCGTGTGTGTGATCCGATAGATTTTGTTTTTTCGTTTGTTTTCTCGCTCTTCCTCCATATTTCTCCTGCACTTCTTTCACTGCAATTCAATTTTCTATAATTATTGCTTTTGATGGAAAGCGACGAATCCAAATCCGAGCTCGCTTCCTTGAGCAGCTTGACCAAAAAGGTCGACACAACAACAGACAAAGAACCACAACAACTGAAAGTCCTCAAATCACAGCAAAAAATTAGCAAAGCAACAACAGCAACCAAAGTAAATAGCGATGACAGCGACGGAAAAAAGAGAAAGAAGAAGGTAAAGAATCCCTCGGTGTCCCTGCTGGGTCTCTTCAGGTTCAGCACTAAGCGTGATCGGTTCATGATCGCCTTTGCACTGATTGGATCTGCATTCTCTGGCGCCATCCTACCAGTATCTATTGTCATTTTCGGCGACTTCTTGCGTAGCCTGTCTGCAGCACTGAGCAACACCGCGATTTTGCTCGACCAAACACGTCCATTGATCCTGACGCTGGTGTACCTCGGATCAGCAGTGCTCGTAGCAGCATATATGGCAAACAGTTTCTGGATCATGACTGGCGAAAACCAAACTCGACGTATTCGAATGTTGTATCTCCATGCTATCCTACGACAAGACATGAGCTGGTTCGACAAAGCAGAAGAAGGCTCATTGACAACACGTTTGGCTTCTGACACGCAGACGATACAGGACGGCATCTCTGAAAAGTTTGGCATGTTGGTTCTGTGTCTCTCACAATTCATTTGCGGTTATGTTGTGGCGTTCGTCAAGGGCTGGAAGATGTCGCTTGTCTTGCTTGCAACGATGCCACTGTTGCTTGGCACTGGTGTAACCATGGGTATTATGATTAAGAAATACACGCTCAAGGTGCAAAACGCATATGCCGACGCCGGTTCTGTCGCCGAGCAAGTGTTCGCCGGTTTACGCACAGTCTACAGTTTCTCATTGCAGGAGCGTTTTGCCGAACGATTCGACAAGGAGTTGGTCAAGGCACGCAAGATGGGCATCAAGCGTGGTTGTGTGCTGGGTGTTGGCTTTGGTTTATTCATGAGTATACTGTTCATGACATACGGTCTCGCTTTCTGGTTCGGCTCTCATCTGGTCAAGACGGGCGAATTCGATGGCCCTAACGTTATGGTTGTGTTGATGGGTATGATGATGGGTTCTATAGCGCTGCTTCAAGTGCCTCCAAACTTGTCGGCCGTTTCGAGTGCATGTGGCGCTGCGTACAAAATTTATTCGACAATTGACCGAGTGCCAGATATTGATCCTGATGCTGACGAAGGGTTGGCTCCTGAAACGCTCCATGGTGATATCGAATTCCGTCATATCAAGTTCAAGTACCCAACCCGTCCTGACCTGGTTGTTCTCGAAGATTTGTCGCTCAAAATCCACCCTGGCATGAC
>NW_026516836.1:0-76723 GCF_025766255.1 Zychaea mexicana | reverse complement strand
TTTTGACGTAGAAATCCACGATTTGCCTTTGTTCGTCGGTGAGGTCGATCTTGCGCGGTCTCTTTATCTGGTTCTTGGCCTTATAACCTGGAGTCACACTGCTGTCTTCTTTGTGTTGCTTGTACAACTGATGGGCGCGCGAATTACTGATGTTGGTCAATTCGGCTGCTTTTCGCACGGACAGCTTCTTATACTCCACCAAACCGATCATCTTTGCCACCTGATGAGGAGTATACTGATCACGTCCACACGTGTCAGCGGTGCAATAGTTCGAACGTTAATCTACTCGTCGCTATTATCGCTGCGTGAGATGTCGTCAACAGCCATGGTGTTTTGGCCATTGCCATTGGTGCGGTCAATATCAATAGCAATATTTTGTGCATCGTCACCAGAGGTCGAGGTGGTAGCACTGGTTTCGCGCAGATAGGTGTTTTTGCTGACTTCGTAGTAGTAGTAGAAAGTGGTAGAGATCATGTTTAATGGAATGGGATGCTGTTGATAGATTGTCTTAGTATATCAATAAAATCTACTGCGTTTATATATGTTTTGGAAACGTGTTTGCGTATACATCATGAATATTGTGCTCATATAGCGCATCTATCATTGAGATTTACATATTGATAGAGTGTCCGTGCTCTACTGTACAGCTTGATACCACGGTTTTACGTCACAAAGTCTACGATTATAGTAAGCACATTATTCCATGCAAAAAAGAATTAAACAAGTTTTGGCATCACAGATATTAAGTGCAGATTTATTAAAAACTAAAATTACGCGGATTGGATAAATGTAAATTTTGAAATCGAACAGAAATAGCTGCATCGCTGTCATGCTCTGGGAAATTTTGTTGTTGTTGGTGCCGATATTGCTGCTCAAGCTCCAAAAGGAACCTGTGCCGTCTGTGCCATGTCCAATGCACCGTGGCTGTGGACACTTTAATGTATTCGGCTATGCTTTTCATTGTGTGCCCAGCCTGATACAAATGTATCATCGTTCCCCTTTCTTCCAAAGAGATTACCCTGCGACGGCGGTGTGGAGTACCCAGGGGCGCTTGTTGCCTTTCTGGTAGGCGGCCTGTGTAGTCGAACCTTCGGCGGGCATCCCAATCATCGAGAACACCCGGGTTGTCCCGCATATACTCCTCACGGAGCTCTAGGTATCCTTATTAATAAATGCAGTTAATATCACCTAGCTAATTAGAGTAATAACAAAAGTATATGTAGCGCTATAATCATACTCTGCATAGTTGGGTCGTTCAATATGCGTTCCATGATACGTTTACTGGTTACTTGACGGTAGGTAATGACGAAGATTATGTTGATGATATATAGCGACAAAGAAATAAGCGTATGGATAATGTAAAACATTTAACGGGCTTGAATGATCAAATTTGCCGGATTTTTATATCGAAATTGCATAAAACACGGCAAGATTTCTTAATGCGAGGTTCCTTAATATATTGCGAGCTGACGATGCGACATCAGAAACAGCGCTAACGGACACTCTGTACTACTAATGAGAAGCTTACAAGGGCATTGTCTGTACGACGATACGTGTGGTTGCGCCTCATACTGTGCATAGGAGAGATCGATGATTTCGTCAAAATTTGGATAGCAGATAGTATAACAAAAAAAATATAATAGGTATGTAGTTATGTAAAAATGTTATCTGAAATCATATTAGACTGTATGCAGTAAATACTCGTCGCATGGTCGATCCATCTGTTATGATCGATAAAGAAGTTTTCTGGTTATGTACGTTCTCCTTGAATGGTGGCTACTGTATTGGCATCAGTCGAATATGAAGTTGGTTTTGTTATCCATGATACAGCAGCGAATGTATTGGAGCACTATCTAATTTAATATTATTGAGCTTAAAATAGCTATTAGGTCGGAAAGATACATGCAACCATGGTCTTCTGTTATTATAACATGCTGTCAAAACGAATTACAGCAGCAAAGCTCCATGTGGTACTCTGTTGTGTGCTACGAAACAAATCAGGGAACTAGATCGTATAGAAAACTCAATGCAGCCCAAAAAACATTGAGCTAAGGGGCTAAATAGAGTAAGAATAGCTATAGAATGAGCGAGCATAACGTTGAATGAATGCAAAAAACACGACGAATGAATAGATATAACGAATAACCATAATAATAGAAGCATACATGATCGATGGAACAAGCATCATAATAGTAGTAAAGCGAACGTAGTAAGCAAATCAAACAAATAAAACGAACGTGGCAAGCAAATCTAACAAATGAAACGAACGTGGCAAGCGAATCTAACAAATGAAACGAACGTAGTAAGCAAATCAAACAAATAAAACGAACGTGGCAAGCGAATCTAACAAATGAAACGAACATGGCAAGCAAATCTAACGAATGAAACGAACGTGGAGAGCAAATTTTAACAAATGAAACGAACGTGGCAAGCAAATCTAACAAATGAAACGAACGTGGCAAGCAAATCTAACAAATGAAACGAACGTGGCAAGCAAATCTAACGAATAAAACGAACGTGGCAAGCAAATCTAACAAATGAAATGAACGTGGCAAGCAAATCTAACGAATGAAACGAACGTGGCAAGCAAATCTAACAAATGAAAACGGCAACAAATGAAACGAACGTGGCAAGCAAATCTAACAAATGAAACGAACGTGGCAAGCAAATCTAACAAATGAAACGAACATGGCAAGCAAATCTAACGAATGATATGAATGTGGCGAGCGAATCTAACGAATGATATGAATGTGGCGAGCGAATCTAACGAATTTAATGATCATGGCAAGCAAGCATTACAAAATGTAACATACACAGGGGGCAAACATACCTAATGAAACGCAATAGTAAAAGGAGAGAATGAAGCTAACAAATGCAATAAAGTGTTTAGCAAATAATTAAAAAGCGAAATGAACAGAACGAATGCATGATCCAATATATTAAACGAGTGAGCACATATATCAAAACGAATGCAACAGATAGTCTGTACAGATAGTCTATTTTAGGAAAAGAATGAACTTAACTAACAGATGTATGAACCATTCGTACAGAGCGAATAAATTAATAAAACGAAATCATTGATCCGACAAACATAATGCATAAATGGTGCGCCATGCAAAGATTATAACACGCGATTATATGTATACTAGCAGAAAATCTATTATGCAAACGATTCAAATCTCCTTTACAGGAGCAGGACTATCGTTTTGCACGGAGAAATTAACCTAAAAGGGAAACAAAAAAAATGAACAGAACAGAGAGAGAAGAGTAATCTTTTTGAATAGATACACATATCGAAATAAATCGCCATATTGGACGTACTGGCATATAAAATTATAGTTCAAATGCATTCTAAGCAAACTACATAATACCCTACAGTTGCACAGAGCGAACTGGCACAGAAAGAATACATACAAAAAAGGAGAAGTGAACAGTCCACTAGTGACTGACATTTGCCAAAAGAAAGGTATACTGATGACAAGAGAGTAATAAATAGAATCTGCTCAACGAGCATATCGATCGTACGTAAATGGTTTTCGAGATGCAATAGCACGCGTGTATCAAATCATGAAAATCTTAAGGTAACAAAAACAGTATGGCATAGACAGTGTATGTAGCAAATCTATCACCCCCTTTTTCATACCATCTGAGCACCCCCTTTGATTGATGATCTGTTTATATTTTATGACTTCCATCTTAATCTTATTAATTATGATGTACATATCTCTATTATCCATAGTTGTAAAAGTCTTCCAGAAATTTTTAGACTCATATTTAACGACCATGTCTGTGCGCATGTAGCACTTGCAGCACAACGCTGCTTGTGCCACCCATGTATATAATTGTGATCAATACCCATATACTATTTATGATTTTCCCTCTATCAAATACGCTGTTGTATTTTTAGATTGAGTGTGTATGTGCTCTAATTGCACTGTAACAAAATATATTCATCCAATCATTCTCATTGTTACTAGTGGCAACAAATTAAGATAGTGATCATGAAATGATACGAACGTGATTCTATTACTGCAGATGAACTACTACATAGAAGTTCAATTTTGCTGCAAGTGACTGGTAGGTGCATACCATATCCACACTACTGGCTTATTTACATGGCCAATGCTATGTTCTTGGCCAAAGTGCCTTGCACTTTTTATAGTTGATATATATAGTCTCTCTTTTTCTCATTTGAACATACACAACTCTTCACTTCTATCTATTTTTCTAAACAACTCGTTATCGTTAGTATTAAGGATCACGACATGCAACAAGAACAACCTGCTACCGTCGCTACTGATTCACAGTCTACTATCACCATGTATCACTATCAACCAGATGGTGATTACTACGTGCGCGACGGCCCAGAAACTGAGGCAGATTCATGTGTTCGTACCGTGTACAGGATGACTGTTGTCCCTGAGGATGGTGACGCAGGCGAAGCTGGTAACATGGACATCGATGAAGCACCAACACTCGACGACGATATCATCATGACTTCAGAGCCAGTCAACTATACATGGACGCGTTATAAATATTCTGCACGCCAAGTCGGTCAACTCGTCAATCTCCATATCGACCGAGGTGATCCGGTTCGTACAGCTGCTGCAAAGGCTGGTATTGTACAAGCGTCGGCATACAACATCATAAAGGAAGCAGCAAACGACAGAAAGGTGCTCCCTGGATATCTACCAGCAACCGATGTTAAACGAGGAAACAACAAGAAGCTGAACGGCCTACATTCCGCTTTTATCAAAGCCAAGATTGACCAGTGTCCCACTATAGCTGTGAAGGACGTGCATGAAAAACTATACAGTACTTTTAAAGGTTTGTTAGCAAAATATCAACAGAATGTATAAGTAAACTTGTTGCATAGTCTACATCGCTAAAATTATATTGAAGATCTTACTATTAGTGAAAGTGCTGTATATCGGCATATTACAGAAAAACTCAAATACTCCTTGAAGCGCACTAAAAGAATACCTGCCGACCGTAATTCCACCAGGGGCCTTGACGAGCGAGCTGCCTTTGTTGCTGACCTAAAAACCCAGGGAATCGCTTATAGTACAAATTGTGTCTTCATTGACGAGTGTGGGTTCTCGAAGGCATACGCACGTCCTTCAGCTTGGTCAAAGATAGGCACTCCAGCAGCTGTTACTGTCCCAGCACTGCGATCCATCAACGTCAGTATTATTGGCGCTATGTCGAGCAAAGGCGTTATATTGCTTTCAAGGCATGCACCACCAGAAGAATACAAGCAAACGACACCAGAGTCATCTCGTAAACGGAAAAGAACGGCCCATGGTACAACACGCGATCATTTTTTGGATTTCATTAACGATTTGGTGGACATTCTGGAGGAGTTGGGCTTTCGAAACATGTGCCTAGTTATGGACAACGCAAGGATCCACAAGTGGGACAAGATCGAAGAAGCAATCGAAAGAGGCGGCCATCGCATAATTTTTGTCCCTGCATATTCACCATTTTTAAATCCCATCGAAGAATGCTGGTCAAAGATCAAGGGCCATGTTACAAAAAAACCGCTGACAACTGAAGATGACCTTATTGGACGAATCGAAAAAGCAGCATTTACAGCGACCGAAACCGATTGCCAACACTGGGTCGATCACTCGCAATCCTACTTTCCTGCATGCCTAGCAAAGCAGCCTATTATATAGGTATAGCCCTGATTTTAGTTCTCTTCCTTTTACTACTTTTACTGTAATACCAATACATTTCACCCTCTAGATTATATAAAACACGTTTTGGAACAGTATAATTATGTCGTTAGAAACGATAGTGTAGCTGGACGTGGACGTTGGTTACAGTAAATCACGTTCGTATTATCACTCTTCTGCTGTAGCAAAGTTGATTCTACATATAAATCAGAGATCCTGACTCTCAGACTTCCTATCTTCCTTCCACATAATAAATTCACCGCTCAAAGGTGCTACATACAGCACGCCTGCTTCGGGAAGCTTCGTACTAAAAGTGATTTTAGCTTGCTACAATGTTCGAGTAGGCCATACCAGGGAAAAATGATCTGTCCACCTATTAGAACATTTTGTACAGTGTGCAGTTGTTACAGAGCAATCACTCTCACCAGCTAATGAATAAATTCTATGATGAAATGCATCAGGTCATATACATCGCTTGTGCACTTGCTAGAATTTTCAGTCTTCACGCTTGAACTATGGCAGTACAGCTGGTATGGCCAGCAATGCGAGTTTACCTGTTGGACGAAAAAAAAAGAATGAGATGAAGGAAGGAATTGATCCACTGTAGATTCAGAAAGCCTTGTCACAAAATAGATTTTGAAGCTCTAAAAATTGGTCTGCGTACTAGTGGAACATGTCACGCTGTTCATTGAATGTCTTGTTGTTATGGATGAAAAAGCTCGATTGGTGTCGGGGAAGCAAGCGCGGTGCGCTGTTGAATGCCCTCCGTCGCCCACGGGGAAAAGGAAGTTAGCCGTGAGGCAAGACCTCTGTTTAATGAAATTTTGTTGTGATGAATATAAGATTGATTCATACTATGAAAATAAGCCTGATGCGTTCTTAGACAGCGTCCATCGCCCATGAAAAAAAAGGAAGTGAGCCATTAGACGCCCTTAATTTCTCACCAGGGAGAGTCTGTTTATCACGAATCATTTCTATTCTCCAACCAATCAAATACAGTATTTCGCACCGGTGTTCATCTCTATATTACACCCCCTAGAAATTTTATAGTTTCAAACGCAAAACGCTGTATACACGGTGATAAATTAGAACGTCATTTCTGGTGCGTACGACAGGACATACCTTTGCGATACAAACAGAATACAAAACCGTTGCTGGGATTAGGGGATACTTTTCGACTTGAGACCGTTCGAAAAAGCAAAATAATGAGTTCTTTGATATTATCACAATCATCATTGCAGAAGTGTCGGTATATTACTTTTGCATACTAAAACCAAAAACAATTACAGTAGACCGACAAGATCTTAACTGAGCAGCGAACGCAAAGAGTTGCGGTATGTACAAGGAAGTCACCAAGGTTCGTTTCAATATTTCCATCTTTTTATTTCTTCTTGTTTGAGACAACCGATAGTTACTGCTCTAGAACTATTATTTGTACCACGATTTCACAGGAACAGTCCTTTTAAATACATTATATATCCCCACGACCTATTCTTTCCATATCCACGCAAATAATATATTATCATCATAACACTCTAGTTCGTCGTATTTTAATACATCCTGAGGGTATCAGGTAGGAAATAATCCGTCGAAAAGTATATCTTGCTACTTTAGAAGTAATCGTATAGTTGTAACGATTATATATGAACATACGTTATGTGTAACTAGAAATTGCTTAGGTACAGTATGCGCTGATAACATACAGCATTTAATGTCAAGTAAACTTATCATATCCACGAAGCACCTCAGTCTTGCATTTACAGAAGCACTACCCGCTCTTTACTTGCCATCACGTTCATCTCGCTTTATTGTCAATGCTCCCAACATTTATGTAGTGTCAACTTTTGTCGTTTACCATGTCGGCCACTTGCCAATCTTCATTACCCCGAAAAGACACCCTTTTACAAACTCACCCGTGTTTGACAAAACTATGTCCTTCTCTGGAGCAAATGGAGAGGCTCGCAGATGATAAGTGTGTGTTGCCATCGGGCGTAATCGTTGAGGATAAGACGGTGGAGTATGATAGTGCTTACTCATCTTCCAGGTGTCAGCCGTTGAAGATGACGAAGAAGTACTATCGTATTAGCTTGTTCGAAAATGAAATACGGTTTTGTTGTTGCTGTGGCTCCCAAGCATAGCTCTTATCATTGAAAGCAATACATTATCATAATGCTTCTTTTTCCTGGTTTATACATTCGGATTGTGTAGAAATTTCACAATGAAATAATGGCTCACCTGACACTATTTTCGCCTTTTGTCATCCCCGCAGGGATCTATGATATAACCTAGTCACGTTAGTCTATCATGCTAAAAGTCGAGCGCATTGGTCAAAGCAGGATCGTCTGAAAACGATATACTGACCCTATTATGGCTCAGCTATCCGATACTTGTGCGTCGATGCAGATATCGCTGTTCATAGGTATACTCTTTTCTTATCTTATTTCAGATCGCTACTCGTGATATAGTATTTGCTGATGCTGGCGTGTATATAAATCGCATTGAAAACAGGAAGCTTCGGCAACTAGTGATAGCAGATATTCAGACAGGACTCTGAAAGAATTGAAGCTACATTACACGCGTGTCAACCTTCGAAACGTGTACGGTGGCGCCGAAATTACTTGTGGCGAGGCCGGCCGTAATAATGGTACAACCGTGACATGAGAATGTTAGCTTGTTAAAGAATATACACTGACAAAAACTAAGATCTGACGATGTTCGGCTTTAACATGACGGGTAAGTTATAGCTATCTTTTGCTTTTAGAAGATAATATTGTACTGGCACCTCAGAGAAAAAACTTCAGGATTATCGATCAGTATTGTCAACGGATTACTTGGGTGGCAGTGTCTACCGGCTTACGGGTCTGCCACGATACCTTTCTTAATACCGTCACAGAAGTATCTACAGAGAAGGTCCATACTCCTAATACTCCATTTCTTATTACTTATGGTGCTGTGCGTTAATAGGCAATCAAATCTAGCAGACCTCCGCCACCAGATCTCCCTAACAAGTACCATTTGCATTTTCTGCTCCACGATCCGTTGAAAATTCAATGCCTCGGGAAAACTTTCAAAGGCTTTTGAAGGCTCCAAAAGTATCGGTTTACAAATTCAAATTTCCGACGGTATCATCAACTTCGACCATGCCGGCTTCTGCTTCAGGCATGTCGCGAACGTCTTCGTCAACCTGCTCAGGCACGGCCAAAATACAGCGTACAAAGTGACTTTTTTCATATCCACCACGCAATATCATTACTTTTTCGAGTTTGTTCTCCTTCTCTTGCATACGCACTATCACATATTGTACTATATTCGCATTTTCATACTTTCTTTTCCTGCCATGTTTGTCATCTGTATATCTCTCTATAGCACCGTCTTGATACAACATTAATCATAATTACACACATTCTTGGTATTACAATTGAATTGCAAGTCGCTTGTTCATTTTTTCACTTGGTTGTGTTTCATGAGACAGTGATGGGGAGATGTGAAAGAGAGAACAGCAGCGGCAGCGAGGGTACGACCGTACAGTGAATCTTCGACGCTTGGGGCCAATCTAGCGTCCCAGCTATCTAATTGAGCATAATAGATTGCATCGAAACAAGCTTGGCTGTTGGAATTAGCGATACAGCAAGCTATAGCTTTCAGCAACCCACATTCAACTTCGTTATCCCACCGGTTTGTTCTTACCACGGGAAATCGAAGCGTTGAATGGTCTTTTAAAAACTTTCAAGAACTTTCAAGATCTTTGAGCCATTTCTTGCCAAAGTAAACCGGGAGACAATTTCTTTGTTAGTCATTCAGCCGCACAAGGTGCCAATGCGTGCTATGTTGTTCTTCAACTTGAGACACTTATTGCTTCTTGTTTCAAAAAAGACGCAGAAAGCTAATGGCAGCTCCAATATCGTACTCAGCCACACCATTTAGTTCAGCGTGCCGGCATTTTGGGAGCATGCTTAACTCATAGTGGGAAACAAAACATGTGTTCCTTGCATAGCAACTTGACTCTAGCACAGTAAATCATCCAGAAAGACCGATGTATAATCATACTAGTCGTTGAGCAGCATGAATAGCAGCAGACGGCGAAACAAGGTGTAAAAGCTACTGCTGCATCTTTATTTGATTTGTATGCGTGTTAAAAAAAGAAACAAAGAGAGGCTGGTGCGATGGCAGAAGTGATAGCAGTAGTGGCACTATGTTTGTTTGTCTCGTGCAGGAAGCGCAAATTGTGACAGAAATGACATGAAGACCAAGTAATCAAGCAACACAGAAATGCGCTTTTGAACTTCCGGTGTTGTACAAGCCAAGTCTTTGTGCCATGGTCAACCCGAAAAAAAAAGACTTGCAAGCAAGGTCAAGTAAACAGCAACAAGTAAAGCCTTTTCGTTCCCGCTATCTCTCTTGTTTTTTTTTCCTTCTTCATACGCTGGTATAACGGGCCCCACTTCCTTTTCCTTCTTCTTTACCTTTTGTGCTTGTGACCAAACAACAAGAACAGCGCTCCCTCACTTTCATTCTCATACAAACAACTCGCAACATACATCTGGGTGGGTTCATCATCATTCCACAAGTCTTTTAATTCCTCTCCCCACCTCCATCAAGAAAAGCTCATGCAAAAATGTCGACGACGCCTGAGATGCAAACCGTGATCCAGGTTCTTCAGCAGAACATTGAAAGTCTCAGCAACGACAATCTAGAGGTATTTCTGATTACTGCCTATTGTTACTGCGCTTCTCTCTCCTTGTGTGTATGTGTATTAAACGAGGCGTATTTTGGATGTATTGCAGCTTCGAGGAAAGCTCGACGAACAGCAAGAGCAGCAACGGGAATTGAGCAACGACAACAGCTACCTCCAAAAAGTACGTTTTAGACCCTGCGATAAATGCTCCAACAAGGAATACTTAAACATGTGCACTGTCTCTTTTAGAAATTATCCGCAATTCAACAAGAAAATCAGACGCTGAGCAACACTCAGGCTCGACTGGAAACACAGCTCTATGCACAGGAACAGGACAACACTGACTTACGCAAAGAAATCCAACAGCTGGCAAAGGCTAGAAAGGATGCCGAGAAAAAGCTAACTAACGAGGTCAGTGCCGCTAATTATGTTGTGCCACCCCGCTCGATTCCTTTTTGACCGGTTCCTCCCCGTCTTTCATTCTTTGTGTGAGCGTGTCCCACGCTGTGCTAACCCCTGAATTCTCATTAAACAGCTTGAGGATTTTGAAAACGACCGAACTCGGTGGCAACAGCGCGAAGCGGATCTGATCAATCAGGTCCGTTCATTAAACTCAACGCATGGTGAACCTCGTACCCCGCGCACCCCAAGACGTCGTAGCATCACTGCCACTACCATGAACGGAACCAGCATGAGCCCCTTCACAAACTATCCACTCGGTGATATCGGTAAATGATTTAGGGACCAGCTTTGTTCGATCATTAGCCGGCTGAAGCACAGGGAATTATGTATGCTTACACGTGCTCTGTACAGATGAATATGAAGGACGGGAGAATGGTGCAGCTGCTGAGGGTAATAATACCGTGCCTGCCCCGAGCGCTCCCGTCACGGCGCCTAAACTAGCCGCAATTGATGCATCATATGCACGAGAGGCCAAGATTGCTCAGCGCACGATCAAAGCGCAGGACAAGCTGATTGCAGACCTGAAAAGCGAGATTGAGCAGCAGAAATCGGTTATCCAAGAACAACGCAGCGAAGTACAGCAGCAATCGCTCCGTTTGGAGCACCTGGATCATGAGATTGCCAATGTCAAGCAAGTCAACCGCTCGCTGATGGAGGATAATGAAAGCTACCAAATCTTGCTACACGAAAAGACCATCAGTGGCGAGTTTATGATGAATCCAATCATGCAGGTATGTACTAATTCGTTTTACTGGTAACCAAAAAAATAGGGAGTAGAGGAGGGAAAGATATCTTGTTTTAAGTATACATTAAATATGCGGACCGTGCATATTACGATAGATTGAGAAAGATGGAAGCGCGTCGCCTACGAATGAGCACAAGGGACGAAGTCTGAAGCCGTCCACAAGCACCAGCAGCAACGGATTGAATCTGGCTGCCGAATTGAATCTTGCTTCGGTTGGCACTCCTGACTGGGAAGCGAGCCAGAAGGCAAATGAGACGGATCAAACTGTACTTAGTAAGTTATAAATCTTTTTCTGCTCTTGAAGTAGATGGGGTAATCACTATAGGAGAGATTGTTCGCAAGTACTTTATGGCAAGAAAAGCAGACTCACATATCTCTCAAATTATTACAGAGCTGACAGACGAGAACAAGGTGCTCCAGGATACAAATCGTGCTCTTCAGCTATATATGAACAAGATTCTCATGAAGATCATCAACAACAAGCAGTTGGAGGATGTGCTATCCATTGACCAACCCAAACCACAACCCACTATTGTAACGTCAACGCAGCAGCAGCAGCCAGCAGCAAAGAACAGCAGATTGGCTCAACGCGCTGGACAGAAGCAACAACAGCAACAACAGAAGCCGTCGTCGTCGTCGTCGTCGTCATTATCGTCATCGAACAACGCACCTGCGCCGAGCCGGACGCTGTCGAGCAGCTTATTAGGCAAATCCGCAACCAGTCGTCAACAACGTCGTCGCACGATTTCGTACTGGGGTAGCAATAAGCCCCAAATCCCAGCTGCAGCAACAGTCGAAAAAGCGAGTTCCGAGGCCGAGTTGACTGTTCCAGCCAATGCAGCAAATGACAAGAGCTCCCGTCGACACAGTTCGATCGCTGGTAAGGAACCCGAGCGACCCCAGGCAGCAGCTACTACCACAAGCAACAGCGGATGGGCTAAGGCATTGCGTCGTATGAGCGGTATTGGGTGGTCGAGCAAACCAGCTGGGGGTAGTGACAATGAAGCTACTATGACACCAGATGAGCAGGACAGTTTGAATACCAGCCACAGCAGTACATCGAGCAGTGGCAGCAGTACGGATAAAACATCGTCAGAATCGGCTCGAAAGCTTCCAATTGCCGAAGGATTGATTGCTGCACCCAGCATGAGCCGGTCAACCAGCACCAACACGTCGTCATCGTTACGCCGTAGCAACGAATTGGCCACTCTTCAGGAAGAGTAAAAAGAAGAAACTTCTTTTTATATTTTTATTTCTCTTTATCTGTACTTCTTCCCCGTTCTCTCTTTGAACCCATATTATATCAATCAGCGGTTCTCTATGTCTTATTTTATCCTCCTTCTTCTTTTTCACCTTCCCAGAACTTAAACTATTATTTATATATTTTCTTCTTCTTTTCTTCTCTCTGACAACCAACCTCCAAATCCCCATTATCTTATATGCCTGTGTTCATACCCTCTCCTTTTCTTTTTTCGAAACTACTACTACTACTGTAAACGATTCTTTTTCGTATTTCTCTTTTGTTATAAAACATTTACATCATTTCAGTTGTCGATTGGTTTTTTCCAAGAGTGATTGCTTCTCCGGCAGCATGCATGGCAGGCGGATGTTTGTTTTGATGTGTGCCATGTGTAAACGCGATCTTGCAAAAAGCAGGATTGAGGTATCCTGGATAAAATGCATCACGGATATGTTAGCAATTGTCTGTTGTAGCAATTTTACGGTGGATTAACCACTTCAATAGCCATGCTTCAAACAGTCCCTCTGGACTCTCAATATACATATCGTGCCTGCACTAACTGATTAAAATGTACTAGGTGCCATACTTTATATTTATGAAAAGTCATTTTGACTGTTTGAGGAACTGATGCATTGTTAAAGTTTACGTATGACAAGCAATGCAAGAAAGTCCCCCTTTGTGAATGATGAAAGATCGATTTCTCACGCTTTCTTCCATCAAAGTACTTTTTGACAGATTTCATAAATCTTTTTCCCTTTCTCTGTGAAGACATAATGGCGTCGTGCAGCAGTATATATGGGCTACAGTATTTAAAGAGCACAAAACATAGCAATCCTAGTATCGTAACTCTGACATACTACAAATTTCGTGAAGAGCGATATAGACTCATCAATCAGCAGGAGGACTGCTGTTCGATGATCGGGATATCTAGGCAGTAGACTGCATCTTGTTATTCGCTTCATCTCTACAGCGGTTCCCCGTTTAATTTCAACCTCAAAGGGGGTCTATAAGGTGTCGAAACTACTAAGGGTTGACACAAACGAGGGTTGTTCTATGCTTAAAGGGGGTATAGAAAAAAGTTGAAATAACTGAGGGTATATCTTATTGAGAGTGAAATTAAACCGGAACCACTGTATAAGACAATAGTTATCGCATCCAACTATTTATGAACATCCGTATTTCTTAGTGATGTACGGTCGCGCTGGTACAATAACGAATGTTTTGCTCCTCTTTCTCCTATCGATGAGGATTGCGATTATACTCTATATAAGAGAAGTAAGCGGCCACCACCTCACTGCTCTCTACTTTTCAAACATACACACACACACACTACTTTTACTATATATCAACATCCACCTGCCTCGCTTCGCTCGGCTGAATGAGCCCCTCCGCTACGCTCCGTGTCATTCAACGGAAACGCGTCGCAAGGGGGTTCCCCCCTTGACCTCCAAACCCCACTGTCGAGCGAGGTTGGATCAATACCTTGGTATTAGATACTTATTGTCTGTTTTCAAAAACAAAAGCAAAATTATTGTGCAGTGAGAAGTATTCTATCATAGGAAGTCGTCAAAGTTGGATACTTACTATCTCCAGTTCAAATGCAAAGCGAATAGAAGTGTGGAAAAAGATGGTGTAGTAATATTGATAAAAAGAGAATAGGTGGTGGTAACAAATGAAAAATAGGCGATATAAAAAAAGAGAATAGGCGACAAAAAGAATTAGAGAAGAACTTCATGGAAAACAACATTTCGGGTGTTTTGGCCTTGCTGACCCGCGATACTTGAGTTCTCGGGATCTAACATGATTCTGATGGATGAAGGGGTGCGGACGCGTGACATGGCTACATAAAGTAGACCATGCGTGAACGGAGGTTCAGGCAAGTAGAGGCCGACAGTTTTAAGGTTTGATCCTGTGCCTTATTGAGGGTCATAGTGAATGCCAGGCGAACAGCGAATTGGGTGCGTTTGAAGAGAATGGGAGAGCATGTTAGTGAATGTGTGAGTGTTATGCGAGGGATTAAGACAATGTTGCCGGCATGAGGTCCAGTGGCTATTTCAGCTTCAAATACATATTTTGAAAAGAGCGTACAATCAGCCGTGTCCCGTTGCAGAGACCACTTTGGGTGTGCAAGTTTCTCAAAAGCATAATTGGGCAACCGACTTTGAGTTTTAGCAAGTGTGGTGGGAGGTCGGATGGATTCATGGAATTGAGCAGCTCTGGTGGGTATGTGATTTGATTCTCTGGATCATCCACAGTATCTGCGCTCGGGAATACGTGGATGGTGCCTGGGAAATGGTCGAGTATCAGATCGTTGATCGCTGAAACGTCGACATTTTTTGGAGTTAGAATGGAGCGACTGATGAGGTAATCGCGATCCACGTGTGGTGCGTCAAGGCTGCCGTAAATGGCTTCGATGAGCGATTTACCCACTGCTGTACGATCTGCGAGCGCGACGCATTTGGTATCACTGGAAGGACCTATTACCATATACTTTACTGTGAGTACTACCGCTTAATGGTAAAAAACATGCAAAGTAGAAGAGAGGATACAATGTTGTTTACCTGGCAAAAGTCAACACCAAGGACCATAATTTTTCCACCAAATGGAACATCGGCAAGCGCGGGATCGTCATGTCTCATGAGATTTGGATACGCTTGTACGTATACGTTGATACTTGTATTGATACTTGTGTCCAGCGTGTTTAAAGCGATGACACTTCTCATATGATGAAGGACGTGAAGTGAGCTTCATCTCGTGTTAATGAAGGTTATCCCCTTGAGTCTTTCCTCGATGCGATACACGTCTACTCACATAGTCATACATTCATGTAGAACAAATTTTCTGATCTGGAGGAGCCACACATTTCGGCGCGTCATAAACGTGAGAGAGCAATCTGATTGGATAGATTGAACTGGCTCAAATGCCGTGTTCATTACTACTATATAACCGTGCGGCCGCAGCAATCATGGGGCTCTTCTTCCTCCTCGTCAACTTTTCTAAACCAAAGCTATTCAATGTGAGTGTCATTGGAATGGATTAGAGGATCGAAGAGTGTATGCTTGTGTTGGTGAGTGAGAAGAGCGTATGCAACCGGTTGTGAGTATCTCAAGATCCGTTTATCTCACTTTCTTTCTTTTTTGACACAGACCTTCTTCTCGTCTTAACCTGGTCCTTCTCTCCCTCACGTTGGCTCTCAAAGCCGCAGATGCAAGAGTAAGTACAATATGGAAAGTGTGAAGTGTACTTTGAGGTTTTGCTTGTGGATGTGATATACGAAAGAAGATCTGAATTTCGACGTGTCTAAAGAAGTGTGTGTACAGCATACAGTCGCTAATGTTATCCTCCTTTCTTCTCTGCTACTACTATAGGATTCTGACTTTTTGAAATGGTTGGTTCGGTTTGTTGTTTGCACCCCACCCTTAAACATAAGCAACAAATGTAAGTACGGTAGGGAATGAAATGTGAGGATGAGCTGGAGAGAAGTCGAGTGTCTGTTGGAGGTGCTGATGCCATGACGTGTCAGGAATAGTTGCATATTTAGAACAGCCTGCTCACGATCTTTCTTCTTTTCATACTACTTCAGGTTTCGCTTTATGCTGGTTGGGTTAATTGTGTCCTGCGGACAAATAACAGATAGTAAGTATAAGCAAAAGGGGACTTGAACATTGATATGATAGGTGAGTAGGATGGCATGGGTGTTGGGGATGACGCGTCAAAGGTGTGCAGTGTGTACAGCAGCGTGACGGGAAAGGGCTCCTGACCATGACGTATGCAATATGGCAGTCTCTCAAAAAAGTTTTCTTTCTCTCCTCCCCTTTCTTCTCTTATTCTTTTTTCAGAATTGGTCATCCCCTTCTTGCTTTTCCTCTCTCTAACTCAAGGCTCTCTTCCTCCAAGCCAAGGATGTCATAATAGTAAGTATCGCTGTGCTTGTGTTTGTCTTTGCGTGTTTGAAGAACCAGGAAGATGTCTGCCGTGACATGTCAAAAAGTGTATGCAGCTGCTCATAGATGTTTTCTTTTTTCTAATAGAGGATGGCTCTGCGGTGATCTGTTTGGACTTGGATTGGCTTAGACCCCATCTCTCTCTGTCTATAACTTTGCTGTAAAACGACAAACAAATGTAAGTATAGGTGGATCCAGCTTGGGATGGAGGAGGATGGTAATGCCGTGTTAAAAAATAAAGATAGCACAGTGGGTGCAGCCCTCTAATAATCTTTTTTTTATCCAGCTAGAAGAAGTGTTTCTGTTCTGGCTGCGATTCTCTGCTCTGCTCTGGCCGTGTGCTCGGCTCTCCTGTGTCTGTAGAAGTATGGGTAAGCATAGCACGATAGAATCTTGTATGTGTGTGGTTTAACAGTTTCCCATTAACTGTTCATCTCTTTCGTTTCTCGGAATGGCGATAGTGCACAGACACCTCCATGCCAGTCAAGATTGATGCTCCACTGTCATCCCGCTCCTAGAAGCCGACCTGTCAAGTAGTCCATCGGCAGTGGTCAAGATCTATCCATCCATCTGGACGGTGGCGGGTGCTTTTTGCTTTGACTTGGACCTGAGGAAGTCCTTAAAAGCCTCATATTCTTCTTTGCGTTCTTTGTATAATTTATCCCCCCCTCCCCTTCCCCTTGCTCTAACCCAGGAAGTCGTTAAAAGCGTCTATTGCGTTCTTAATATAGTTTATCCCCCTCCCCTCCCCCTTTGCTTTCTTTCACAGTTCCTAGTAGCCTCTGTCTCGACCCATCTTCGGATGTTGCATCGTTTCACGCGAACGGCTGTTTTTTTACTCAGGCAGCCTCTGGGCGTAAGTCCTGCTTCATCTTCAACTTCCCCGCGCCCACGGGTAAAAAGTGCGGCCGAGGTCCCCATGAATTTGGGAATGCTTTGCGTAAGTATTTACTTTCTCTTTTTCTGTCTGTGAATTTACATGGATGAGAGTTTCCTTTTTTGGATTTTTCAGCTAACTTTTAAAGATTTTAATAATAAAGAAGATGTACGAGTGCTATAGACTGATATAAATGTATTCGATACATAGCCAATCATTCATATATCTCGATGATTGCCGTGATTAAGCATGCCGAATTCGTGCTGCTGCTGCTGCATCATATCATACATACATACAATGTGCGCACATTATGTACACGTACAATACAAAAAACATATGCTTGTGCAGCAGTTGGATGATCATCGTGCAGAGTGTCTGAAAATATGTAACAATAAGATACAGTAGGGCATTGTATATACATGGAGGTGAGCTGATTTCATATTCTATTTCTCACGCCTTTTTTTCCTTTTACATATGGGCTGTGTGCGTACGTAGCAGTCAACTCTAAAGGATAATAAGGGGAGAACAAAGTTTTTTTATTGCCTTCTTTGTGTATGCACGCTTAGATCTACGTACAAAACAATAAAGTAACTAGAGGAAATAGAGAGATAAGAAAAGAGAAAGAGAACCATAAAAAAAAAGAAAAAGCTTACAAGGAAATGAAAACATCTACGACCGTATGTACAATGTCGTGGTAGTATAATAGAAACAAGAGAAGATGGGGGCGAGGGGAGTTGAACTGGCAAAAAAGGGCTTGTGTGTGGAAAAAATATACTGCATCCAGTGCAAGGCAATAGAAACAAAGAAAATATGATGTGTAAAACGTGAAAGAATACAGTACAAATTGAGTGAAGAAAATGGTTTACAAGCATAAAATAAAGGAAGAAGAGGGGTTTTATGGCGGTGGTAGTGGAAAGGTATCGTCAATTCATATACAATCCAGTCGTCATGCAACGGATTCAGCAAAAGAATAAGGAAAAGAAAAATCGAAAGCTGTTTGTTTCAAATCAAGCACTGATAAGTAGTGGGCATGATTATGGCCAATTGAAGCCATGGTAATCTAATTATCGATGGCTTAATACAACGTTCTTACTTGTTGCTCGCATGAGACATGTATTATAACTATGGCATAATCTTACCATCATTAGGATCATGCTGAAAGTACGGTGGTGGATACATGGATGGGATGTCCATGAGCTGTTGATACTGCTGAGCAACCACCGATGTCGACATAGTGCTAGCCGCAGCGGCCGCAGCAGCGGCAGCACCTGACATACTATTACTATTATTGGCATCTTGCATATTAAAAGCTGTCGTTCCCGGAGACATCGTCGTCATCATCGATGTTGGTGGTGTCGGCGCGCTGTCGTATCTTAAATCCATCATTGTCAGATGATGAGGATAGCTACCATTATTCACCATCAAAGTAGCAGCAGCAGGATGAGGGTGCTGTGTCTGATGTTGTTGTTGTTGTTGCCGTTGGTGGTACTGACGATGTTGCTGTTGTGCATCCAAGTGCTCGGGTCCACTCGTAGTAGGAGCCGCAGCGGTGGCGGCGGCGGCAGCAGCAGCTGCCATATTCATCATAAATTGCTGTTGTTGCTGATGATCGTAATAGCCTCGATGTCCCGTCATATAGTTCGGCATCATACCACCACCACTTGGAGTTCGCACCATTACGTGTTGTTGTTGGTGTTGCTGCCGACGCATGAAGGTTGTGGGCGTAACCACTGCTTGGTATTGCTGTTGTTGCTGATGTTGGAAATTGGAACGAGCTGCCTTTTGCTGCTGTTGGGCAGAAGAACGGCGGCGTCTTAGTAGTGCTGGCTGTGGTGTTGGTTGTTGTTGTTGCTCAGCCATAGCACTTACTACAGCAGCAGCGCTCTGGTCCGGGGGTGGTACAGCATCGCTCGTGGTAGTCATCATCATGAAGCTTGCATCCAATGACGATGTTGAATTCTGTCGCATCTTTCGCTTTTCATTCGTGGTTGTCGGGGTCATTGTCATGTTGATGCTTTCCATTAAGCATGCCGGCGGCGACCGTTTCTCTCGTTTCAGTGGCTCGTCGTTGTTGCCACTTTCGAAAGTCGAGGAAACTTTACGTTTGGGCGAAGTCTCAGTACTGGGTGCTGATGATGTCTTGTTTTCCTCACAAGTAATAGTAGTAGTAGCGTTTTTTATGTTACTGTGGCTATTACTGGTGGAAAGTGGTACAGCAGGTGTAGGTGACGGTGGTGGCGATAGTTGGGTCGCCGTACTATTGCTGTTGTAGGCTGCCGTAGTCGTATCGGTGCCTATGACAGCAATTTGGTCAATGGTAGCTGCTCCATTCGTATTCAGCAATAACTCAGGTGACAGATACATTGGTTGTTGTTGTTGTTGCTCGAGTATCGAAGAAGCAGACGAAGAAGAAGATGAGATGGTTCCGTCGAAGATACTGCCCGCCACGTTCTGTTGTTGTTGTTGGTGACGCTGCTGGGGCTTGGTTTTGGACGCTTGATCTCGAAGTCGCTCGTTTTCACGGCGTAAGTGCTCAATTTGACTTTGAAATTTTGTTTCTCGGTTAACAGAGGAAGAGACTTTGCATGGTAATGTGAAAGAAGAGGCGGAAGGGGGTGGGTTAGTCTACTGTGCTCCGAATGTGTGTTAAACCGAGAAATACGGGAGGAAAGTCATTTACCAAACTCCAGCGACTTGGCCACGATGACAGTTTTGCTAGGGCGACGCACAGTTTGTAAAGACGGCAACGCATGCGCAAGTTGTTGGAACTTGGAATTGAGGTTTTCACGGCGTTGGCGTTCAAGGGCATTGTGGGCTGAGCGCTTGTCAACATGGGCAAGGTCATTGGCACTGCTTTTCGTGTTATTACAAAAAAGGGATATATTTTTAGTGAGAAAGGAAAAGCTTGTTAATATGATAATGTATGCTAATTAAACTACTGTTCTTACCTTTCCTCGACATGTGCCATATCTGACGATGAATACACATTCCCTAAATATGGATGCTGTCAATAAATCATGTAATAAAACAACAGCTCAAGGGTCCACTTGCTGCTTCTGCTTAGTTGTTAATAAAATATGCACAAGAAAGACACTAACCATAGTGGTAGGATGGACCAGCAGTAAAGCTTAAAAAGTTATTGGAAGTGTTCCTAGCGGATCGGCCGCTGCTTATATTTTTAAATCGATGCGAAGGCATAGTATAATAGTGATGTCTGTTAAGTATACAGACAATATAGAGATGATAGAAATATAAAGTCACCCTTGTGCAGAAGAAGAAAAAGCTAAGGGGAGGGTGTTCCTGAAGGGGCAATAGCTGAAAAGGGTAGTATAAGGTATAATAAATAGTATGCGACTCGAGGCACAGAGAAAGAAAACCGGCCTATGCTGCAAAAAGGTAAAAAGAGAAGACAGAGAAGAGAAAGAAAAGAAAGAAATCAAGAAAAAAAAGAGGTTGGAGAAAACGCCAATAAAAGGTTTTCCGTGGGCGGTGTATTTATATACAGACGCCTTAGGGGTTAAAAAAGACGATGGGTGGTGCTTTCGATTCGGATATACTGGATGATTTGATATGCTGCTGTAGCGTTCCCAAATGCGAGCAATAATTGACGATCCTTTTTGACCGCTATGGAAAGAGCTGTTACCGCACGCGCCAACGCACACAAATACGCACGCACGCACGCACGCTCGATCACACAAAACGATCTGTGTTCGCTTGGATCTTTAAAGTACCGAAAAGAAAGAAGACACCACCATGCGATGTATACGAGCCTTTTGTTTTCAAGCGGCAATAGAAAGAACTGTCGGTCTAGCGGAAAATAAAGTCTGTACATCATAAAAAAAAGATTACGAAAAAAGGGTTCTCTTGCCATCATCAACAAGGGTGCGTGTTCCATTTGCAATCTGCCTTTCCAACGGATAACACCGAGAATATTACTTGTATTAGACAAGGCGAATTATCTTCAATGGTGTTATTTCCAGCACATACAGCATTCGGTAGCGTTGAATAATAAACGGGCATATGCAGGAAGGTCTGTGCATACTGCAGCACAATTTTCAGTCACAGAAACACATAATGCACACCTCCCCACCAACACAATAAGTGTTGTTTATACTAATGATAATTATAGCAAAAAAAAATTTATGACCTATCTCGGTCTCTCTTTTATTCTCTCTCTCTCTCTCTTTCTTATTTAGAGTATGATGCCGAATATACAAATCGAACAGCTGGTTTGATCACGCACAACACACATGTTCTCAGCATCGTTTTCTTCTCACTTTTGCTTCTTGGACTATTATCCCACTGTCAAGCACCACACTTTCTCCAATAGTGATATATACTAATAAGATAGCACCACCATGACGACAAACAAAGAAAATAAGGATCGTCGTCATGGTAACCAATACCCCGTGCACACCGAGCCAGTCTCTATAGCACACACGGCAACAACATGGTAACGCAGCATGTTGCTTGGTAGCGCAAAACTTCAACATTTTATAATTATTAGTACTATTAACATTGTCATCATAAAGAAAGCTTAAATTAATAAAGTTGCCTTACCCGCACAGCATTACAACGACAGTCTAGATCTGCCATTATTCTCGCTCGACCGAGGAAGGCTTGGGGTTGGGGGACTAAAACAAGAGTGCATTTTTTTTGTCGTTAGGGTCCATGTCTATCTCTCTCCTTTTGACTTGACTCGCTTATCCACCGCACTCTCTTTCCTTTCTGACTTTCTTTCTTTTTCTTTCTCGTAAACCTTGAACTGCAGTATCACGTTCCACTTTTGCAATGTCTTTGTTGACAGGATTTAGTATTTTTTACGCAACGCGATTGGCTAGTTTGTCCTTCCCATATGGTTGCACCACTTTGCTGCTCGTCTGCCTATCATCACGTGTATTACTGAAATTAAGAATGATTCATAATAGCATTTGCAGCGCCAACCCTGTCTATTAACCCCGTCATCATTATCATTATCATCATCATTTGACTAGAACCTAGCCAATCTTTCGGTACTCGCTCCGAAAAAGCAGTCGAACAAGGAAAGCGGGGGTAAACGATGGATAGAGTTGCCAAGAAATATATACAGATTTCCCTTATTATGCGTGACGCGTATGGGAGTGTATGTAAGTGGTATGTGCGTGCGCTCGCTATTTATGCTGCTATAATATGTAATGCACAGCTTAGTATATTTCTCATATACACACCTACATTCGTTTTATGCGCATCATCTTACAAGACTTATAATTACGCTGCAATATAATCCACGATGCGCTTCTTCGTGGTTGCACAAACAAAAGCGAAACGACAAGAAGAAGGGGGAATTGAGAGAAGATCCGATTTCTACGGTGCTATTACCATCGACAAATGAACAAAGGACTCGGCCGATGATGATGACCGCATGTAAAGATCGACGATGATGTTGATGACGCGTCCTCTTTGTTCTCCGAACCTGCACACCATTCATGAAACCATCATGAACATACAAGCCCATCATTATATTTTTTGCGCATCCTTCCAACCCCTTAGTGATGCCCCCCTAATTTATCGCTCGACTCTACCGATAGCAGTCAGTAAGAGTAATAAAGCTAGTCGTATAGGATAGTGTTTGTAGCAGATAGCAAATCGTGTGGTGAGAGCGTCTAATATAAAGACAGATCATCCAAGCAGTACATCCATGTTTGTGTACCAAAGCCGCTATCGTCTGTACTTTAAGCGCGTACTTTCATGGTTAACATATGATATGCGGGAAAATATCCGCTTCTGTTTGCTGCAACTGCATCAAAGCATCCCTATAATGACGAATAACACTTGTCGATGCGTCTTTGTTTCACGATTCTGCTCAGAAAACTACTTTTGCATTTTTCTTTGCAGTCGCAGAGAGCAGCACAGCCTTGTTCAGGAACAATTGGAACCTCTGATTCTAATTATGTATGTGTGCGATCGATTTTGATAGCAATCATTTTGTTTTTGCTGGTTCTTGTTTTGAAAGGTGTCAATGTAGATCATGTAACGTTGCTTGTGCAACCGCATTTTCGAAAATGTACTGATCATGGTTCTTCCAATCACCGACGTATATGTCAACACCTCGCTCGCTCCGAATCAGGGGGCTAAGGAGAGGGGTAAGCAAAACAGAAGGAATACAATATTTCGATCGATGGAAAGGGGAAAAAATATCACCTATTCTTTCGCGCGTAAGGCTCTTTTGACCATAACAAAGTACGAATGACAGATAAAGACAAACAGTTTATCCGAGGAAACACCCTTTAATTTTCTCTCACGTAAAGATGAACTCCTACTTGTTTTTCTACAGTAATAATCTGGTTGATCTAGCCGCTTCTTGTGCTGTGCTGCTGTGTTATGTGTGCCTAAGCTGCTGTATCATACAATACGTAGCACCACAGTGTCACAAGAAATGCTCCTTGCGCTGTTGGTATTGAAATTTTTTAGAAAATGTTTTTCGTCAAGGGTTCACAATATACCATTGAAATCAGAACTAGGATACTTGCTAGTAAGTAAAAGTAGTACTAGTAAAGTTTGAACATAAAATAAGGAAAGCCTCGAAAAAACTTGCATAAAATAAAGTGGCTTTGTATTAAAAAACCAGTTCATCATGCATACACGAGCAGCAAGGGCCCAATTTTACTGATTCTTGTTTTTGTCTCCTGTAAAAAAGGCGTGGTATGTATGTACTAGGAATTCCTTTAGCAAATACATAGGATTATTTCAGCAGCTTAGTAGCCAATAAAGGGTGTTCTCTTATTAGCGAATCAAACGAACCGGATTTCCCAACAAGAAAAGGAGTAAAAGCAGTATTTTTGCTCGACATTGTCGATTAAGAGTTTTTTTTTTGGTCTGAATCAATATTAAAATGATGCGCTTGCTCCTTGATATACCTAGAGAAGCACCACCGGCAGACAGGGGAGTATGATAAAAAAGGACTGCATAAAAACGCAAACTTGCGTCATACTTTTAGAGATGTATAAATATGTTCGATTGTTTATTACGCATCAGGGAAATAGCAAGAAACGGTAATGGCCTGCTGATTTTGAATCTGGAGTATCATGACAGCTTCACGCAAGTATTATACTCAGGGTAGATGAATTACACAAGTAAAATGACGCTCCACATACATCGAAAGAAAACTCTTTCTTGCAACTTGTAGAATCATGATTCACTTTGCTTCAACAGACCGCTTTGATACAGTTATTCATCATTGGTATTCGTATTTAATGTTCTTTACTGGGGCTACAACAACGACAACCTCTAAAATAATTTTAGATAGACAAAATGTTAAACTAAATATGATGTTACAAAAAAGGAGCATTATGAAGAATTTTTGAAGTAAGATTTTAAAGGTTTACTTGGGCGAAAGTTGTACACTGTGGTAGAGCTTCTAATACCTATCTATACCACCTAGGGACTAGAACCATGTTGTCCTCGATGGTTGTTGGCTGTTCATTTATTAGTGAGTTGTGTTAAAAATGTGGCTGAAACATATCAATACGCATAATACATCACACAGCACTTTACCTGTGATAACATCATATAACAAGCATCTATGATATCAAAAGATGATGAAAATGCCTATTGAAAAAATGTATATCATTACTACTCAGAACATTACTGCTAATGTGCGTAAATTATCATCATTGACTCTCTATACAACAGATGGATTTTTTATTATATGATAATTATTTATGATATTATATGAATAGATCATGTTTCCATACGTAAAAGGTAAAACGCCTCATCACCACTTTATCTATTATGTATACGTATGTGAAACAGCATCTTAGCATCTTCCTTCTCCCAGTATACTGTATACAAATTTATGTTTTGAAATTATCATGCTCAACTACCCTAGTTTACACATTGAAGCTAATGTTGCTTTGCGCAAGGATAAAGCTTGAATTGAACGGTGGTGCATTTAATCAACTTGATGCACAGTGTTTCAAAATTAAAGTTGATTGTTGCAGCAACAATAACAGCAGCAACAGCAACAGCAGCGTTCATACCGCCATACTGAGAAACAAGGCGTCACTTTCTTCAAAGAAACAGTTTGTTTTCGTTAAATTAATTCTATATTCTAAAATGCCATGTATTATGTATGTATCTACTTATTTATCGCAGTTGTGTTTATTGGGAGTAATCACCGTGTGAGCGCTTACCTCATTGCCATGTTTTCTGGTTGATACAAATTTAGAATGTTGTATGTTACACAGATCGACCTTCACAATCAAAGAATGTATCTTTTCTGATTTGCTACATTTCAATTGGTTGTTTGAACACACTCTAACTTTTTCTCTAGAATATAACCACTAGCAGCTGGCGCCAAAAAAGAAACGAGAGCTTCTCTCTCCTTTACATGATTAGCCCCTTACATACATACATGTAGTAGCCTACTATCATCTTGGTCTGGATTTGATGATCAGTACGGTAGCGAGAAGATTATTCTATTGTTCTTTTGCTTAGTAAAAGGTGCAAGAGAGCAAAACGTTACTGCTCTTTCTTATTAATACAAGTACTTCAGTATTGATGCTCGAAGGATTCACATCTGTCATACACTATTGTATATAATCTGTTAAGATCGTGTAAGCAGAAAACGCCGTTTGTATAGTACTGGTAGCTTCAAGATTTCGTAGAACCCGGTGATGGTTTCGGTTGCATTCGTCAGAAATGCTGGTGTTACGAGAAAAAATATAATCTCCCTCCATCTATCTTAATGGTATGAAAAAGTAAATAAATCTTGAAACATAAAAGGTTCACTGATTTTGGAATGAAGACTAAGACCCCTTGCTTCCCCCCTTCAACGTGCAAATTGCCGAATGAGTGGCCTTTTATTGATGGATGAAACACTTGCTGCATGCTCCGTGCAAAGAAGCATAGAAGCAGTATTTTAACGGCGAGCTTCTTATGTACAACTATGATATACAACAATGCGCAAGGATGCGCCTTTGTATCTTTTTTATTTCTTGATTTCCAGCTATTAGTTGCTGTGTTGTTGGTGCCTATTTTTCTTCTACTATACTTATTACACCTCCCTTCCTTTCGTTATTAGTTTGATTGCTTTCCATTTTCCAAAGGGCAAAAGCATCTTCGTTCTTTTTTCTTCTGCACAAAACAAAAATACTACCATCCTTTACACAGTAGCGTATATTTATACTGTTAAAGGTTTTCCTGCCGATAGCCGAGAATCCCACTAGATGTCCCGGAGAACAAGTTTTCAAACCGATCCTGGGTCCCACCAACCACCACAACCGTCCTTTACTACCGGTCCTCCGCCCTCACCAAACATCCACCGTATTATCATTGAGTCCCGGCACTATGACTCTACCAACAGCAGCGCAACCGTTACTAATCCTCAAAGTGAGCCTTCGTCGCCACGTAATAGCCAATACTATGCTGACAACAGACTTTCCATGGCAGCCATGGCCTTGATTGATGAGATCGATATGAGCTCAACGCTAAGTAGAAGGAGCAGTATCAGCCACCATATCATCATCGAGACGCCGCATGATCCGCAACAGCAGCACTACCAACAGCAGCCTATAGTACCACCAAGTAGCTCAACAATTGCATCAGGAAGCAACAGAAGCAGTATGGTCGGCGGCCCGTATTATTTTAACGAAAACAGCACGACAACGTTGTACAATCCACGCGCTGAACATTGGCGATACAGCACAGGGTACTATCACAACGCAAACAACCGCGCATCGATGCCACCAGGTCCATTGGCCGAGGAGGAAGAATACGATATCACCAATGCAGCTTCCGTCGCTCCGCACGCGGAGAAGTACCACTCATTTGATCTTGATCAGATGGATAAAGTCACCAACGATCCAACACATAACAACAATGATAAGGATCACACAAACGCTCTAAGCAATCTCGAGATTGCTCAAGCAGCAGCAACAGCAGATAATTGCGACAACCACACAACAGCACTATCATCTTCCAAACATGCAAAACGAAAGTACATGCATAAAAAACTGAATGCCACCAACAAGACTGCTAAATCTTTGTTCATCAAGTATTGGTTCTTATTGGGTTTGGCTTTTGTCATTGGAATGGCATGGCTGTTCCCGGATGTCGGTAAAGCCAACGGTACGATACAAGCGCAGTATACAGTCAAATGGGGCGCCGTCATTGTTATTTTCTTGCTATCCGGGTTGGGTATCGATGTTCGCGTGATGCTGAAAACGATTCTGCGGTGGCGACTCCATTTGGTTATTCAAGTGATAAACTTCCTTGTCTTGCCGTTTCTTATGTACGCCATCGTCCTTATGCTTATTACTGCAAATGCCAAGATCGATAATTCGGTTTATAAGGGCTGGATGATTGCATTATCGACCAGTACGACAGTATCATCTAACGTGGTCATGACGAGAAATGCTAAAGGAAACGATAGTGGGGGTATGTAGTAGATCAAGTTGGAACACATCCTTTAATTCGAATATGTATGGAAGTTACTTGCTCTGTTTACTAATCAAAATTATAATGTCATATTTTTACAGCATTATTCAATGCTGCATTTGGCAACATTCTTGGCATCTTCATTTGCCCTGCACTAATGACTGGTAAAGAAAGACACATAAAAAAACCAAATGCGCAAATCTTGAATTATAGCGTAAGCTGACATATTCCATTTTGATTTTGTTGCTCTCTTTTTTCATACATTTGATTCAGTTTTCCAACAAGATGCGCGTGTTTTTCCACCGGGTACACCTCATGGTAATCCAGACTATGTCAATATCCTTCGCAACCTGGGTTTTACTGTACTTCTACCACTTGTTGTTGGCCAGCTGGTTCGATACCGATTTTCGGAACCAGTAAAAAAGATAGCAGCCAAACTACGTTTTCCTATCATCAACAACCTCGCTCTGCTATGTCTCGTTTGGTCTGTATTTTGCGATGGTGTCGCTAGCAATGCATTCGATCAGATGACTGCTGTCGACATCGTCTCGATCGTCTTTGTGGATATTTTCATGTACGTCTTTGGGTGCGCCTTGTGCTTATTCGTTGCCCGAGCTCCATGGCCGTCCAAATTTGTATCTGAGCCTCAGTGGATTTCGCAATGGAGATTTGGTAGGGAAGATACTGTAGCTATTATGGTATGTAAACGATGGTCGTTACCATTCTTTTGATAGTTTAAGACGTAACACGAATTAGCAGTATAATAACACCTCGTCTGGTTACAATTTTTTAACTTAGTATTGTGGCGCGACCAAGACAGTATCCATGGGTATTCCTTTGATCAATGTTCTGTACTCTCAAAACAGCTACGGTGTAGTTGGTGTACTTTCTCTCCCGCTATTACTTTATCATATTATCCAGTATGTGACTTTTGTTTTATTGCATATTTTGTTTTTCGTCGTTACACTCACACACTTGCACCATGTGCTTATAATAGATTGTTCATTGGCAACTTTCAAGTTCAGATCCTTAAAAGATGGATCGTCAAAAATCGAAACATAAACAATGGTGACAAGCGCAGCAATGAGAAGCATCAAGTCGGTGGGGCGGAAGAACCAGGTCTGGTTGCTCCAGCTGCAGATATCGCCACCGCTACTGCTACTGTCACAACAACACCATCTACTTTCAGTGGCGACATGAACCAAAGGGGTAATCATGATGATACGGGCTTCCACCAATTCTGTTATCCATCTCCTACGGTTGGCCACAAAGGAGGAGGATCTCTCCAACAACAGCAGAAACCTGATGACACTAGTAGTCTTGAGCAATCTGCATCACCTACATTACTTCGATCGATGACCTCCAACACTGCCAAAGATGGACCGACTGCAACGACAGCAGCAACGAACAAGCCTGCACGAACATTTGAAACGTCCGAGTTGACAGCGATTGAAGTTGCTCCAGCATGGCAGATAGCACAACAGGAAACCTACGATGTTGCTCCTGTTTTAGCGGACCATCAGCAACTTCAAAGAGCGCAATCGTTTGAAAGTGCTCGATCTCGGTTGTCAATTACATCAATTGATAACGACGAACAAATTAGAGAAGAGCATAGAACTGATATGCGAGTTATAGGTAATAGAAGCAGTATTACGATCACTGCCAGCAACCTTCAATCCAGCACTAGCGCTTCCAATGTAAAACAGTAAACTATAGCTGATTATAAACCACAGTTTTCAAAAATGTTGTGTTTCCTCCCGTACTATTGTATTATCAGTATCAAATGGAACAAGTTGTATTATGTAATATTAGAAATCTTGCTTATTTATATTATTAGGCATCGTGCTTGACTATTCCAATATATATCATTCATCAAAAATCCAATAAAAGAAGTGGACTGATAATCCTTCCATATTGGGCTTTAGAAGCATGACCATCCCTTCATTTCTGAATGAAATTCTTAGATAGTGCGTGAGGACAATAAAGGTTAGCAAATCATGGCATTTTAAATGAAAACAGAGAAGAAACTTTTGGAGACCGTGGTAGTACAAGAGGGTGATTTACCATGCAAGATCAGCAAGTGACGCGCCCAGCTGGACGAAAACGTCGGAGGACTACTTAGGCGCACAGGGCGACCACACCCGTTTCTATTCCGCTTCAATCGAACCTCGAGGAAAAGAAGGTGAACCTTTTTCTTTCTTTTTTCTACATGTTCTCAAAACCTAACCCATTTGAAGAATCTGTCGGTAAGTGACTATGTACTGTTAATGCAGTCAGTAATTTAGTGAGCTAAGATAAATACTTGCAAAGAATTTATAATGTTTGTGGCGGATGTGCATATTTGTAAAAGCGCCAAGGATAACATAACTGACTTCGATTGCTCTATAGCTGCTGCGACCAACGAAAATCTCACATCTGAAAACTGGGAGCTTATCCTGGGTGTTTGTGACAAGGTTTCTCGAGGAACACCTGAAAAGTAATTGTTTGATCATTTGAACCACGTAAACTGGGTGCCAAGCCTTGGCCTTCCTTCTCTTTTCTTTTGCAGGGAACTTCCTGCAGCTGCTTCGCGGCAATCCCCTTTGAAAAGGGACGGGGCACGGGAATTCTCTTGGCAATAGTTGAAAGAATGTGGAGAATTAAATCTAACGCTTTTGGATCTCTATAGTGCCCGGGATTGTGCTACTGCTGTTACCAAGCGATTTACCAGCCGGAATGCCAACGTCCAACTGTACGCCTTGGCTGTAAGTTCGCTTTCCTGCGTTTGCTTATCTATTCACCCCCTTCCCGTCCTCAAGTTTATGCTAAAACGCCATAAATGTCTTCTATATAGTTATCAGAAGCATTGGTGAAAAACTGTGGTATTACAGTACACCGAGAGATTTCGTCCCGCGTGTTTACAAATGCGTTGAGCAAGCTTATTCATGATAAAGTAAGAACGAGTCATTGAAAAGGAATAGAAAGGGTTATGCAAAATTGTTGTGGTTCCGTTTCTTTTCTTAACGATCATGATGCATGTACATACATAGACTACGCATGAAAGTGTGCGCAAAAGAGCACTTGAACTTATTCAAGTATGCTCCCTGGAATTCAGCACCGATTCGAGCCTTGGACTGATGAATGAAGTCTATCATTCACTTCGTGCAGAAGGGATTCAATTCCCCAACCCACAGAAGCCAAAGAAAGAATATACCCAGGTAAAAGCAAATTGATTTTTGTGTTCTATCAATTATTAATCACTAAACATATACTGGATGGTATATGGTATATGAACTACAGACCGAGTTGGATAAGCAAAAGGAAGAGGAAGAGCTTCAGTTGGCACTTGCGTTGTCATTGTCGGAATCCGAGAAACGATCTACTTATCGGGTAACTCTTAAAAAAAGATTGGGTGTGGGGGTCTAAGATGCGTACTTGATTACTAACTGGTATGGTGATCGCTCTAATTAGGCTTCTTCTTCTGTTACCAAGGCAACCGCATCGTCGGCATCTAATGTTGGTACTACGGACGCTGCTGCAGCACCAAAGGTAACTTATTGTCGAAAGATACATGTATACAGTAACCGGGAATACAAATATGATACATACCTAATGTATATGAATTATACATAATATAGCCCAAGCAAGATGTTGCTCCAAAAGTATCGCGGGTGCGCGCGCTTTATGATTTCCAGCCTACCGAACAAGGCGAATTGGGTTTTCAAAAGGGCGATATTATCCGAGTTATTGAGAGTGTCTACCGCGATTGGTGGAAGGGAGAACTTCGAGGACAAATGGGCATTTTCCCTGTGAATTACGTGGTATGTTTCTGTTGATATCGTTATCCCTCGCAACTTCTTTGAATAGCGGTAAGGAGTGAAAAATTAACTAAATGGGATACAAAAATAGGAAAAAATTGTGGATCCCTCGCCAGCAGATTTGCTAAAGGAAGCACAAATGGAAGCCGAAGTAATGGGTGAGCTCCAGAATGTGGATCGTCTTTTGGATATGTTGACACGCATCGACCCGCAAAAGGATGCATTCTCGGAAAATGAAGAATTACAGAACCTGTACAATAATTCACTCGCTATCCGCCCCAAGCTCGTGCGTTTAATTGAAAAATACAGTCTAAAGAAAGGTATGTAATTCGGATTCTTCTCATTTACCCTTTTCCAGTGGCGTTCAAGAGAGTAATGCTTATTGTTTGTGTTATTAGATGAACTGATTGCCTTGAATGAAAAGTTCTTGCATGCTCGAAGCATGTACGATAGAATGTTGGGATCGTCGCTTGCCAAGTACACATCTCCAGGTGCCCCAAGTGGTAATAACACCTGTAAGAGTAACTTATCCGCTGGTCTTTCGCTACTAATGCTTGCGCTATATAGGCCATGAATATTCGACGCCTCAGCAGACGCAAGGTTACGGCGTGTACCCACCCCAACAACAGCAGCAACAACAGCCAATGCCACAGCAGCCCACATATAGCGGTGGTCCTCCATCTGAGAGCAGCTATCAAGCTTATCAGCAGCAACCTCCTCAACAACTGCAACAACAACCCACCGCATACCCACAAGGCTATCCCCATACTCAAGCTTCTCCTGGCGTGCACCATCAGCAGCAACAGTATCCGCCTGCTATTCAGCAGCAGCAGCAGCCACCGCAGCAGCAGCCACCCCAACAAATGCCTCAACAATCTCCACAGCAGGCGCCTCCACCTGCTTATGGATATCCTGAAACTGCGCCAGTACAGCAGCAACAGCAGCCTCAATCACCGTCTAATCCACCTGTGGAGCAACCCGTTGCTCAACAACAGCAACCACAGCAAGCTTATGCTCAAGTTCAACCCAGCAGCACTCCCGTTTCATATCCCGCACAGCCATCCTATTCCACGCCGTACCCTCCTCAACAGCCCCAGCAACAGCAGCAACCAGAACAACAACCACAACAAAGCTACAATCCCTATGGTATGGGCACACCCATGACTCCTCAGCAACAGCACCCACAGCCTACTGCGTATCCGCAGTATCCCCCTCAGCAACAACACACTGGCGCCAACCAGCAAGCTTATGCTCAGAACTACTAATAGTTTAGTCTTGCCGATTCCTGCTGAAATAAATAATTTGACTGGATAAACTTTTGACAGCTCTGTCTGTCCTTGTCGCCGACAACTCTACACTTGGTTTTTCTTTTTTTGTGCTGTAACAAAAAATAGCAATAATAATGATACCCAAGGTACTTTATTAGACTGCACTGCACCCTTTCTTTCCCCCATTCATTCTTGAATCAAATTCACAATGTTCGAAAACCCCCTCACTTAGAGAGCTCTTTCGACAACAGCCAAGCGTATTATCTTCTCGGGTATTCAACCTACCGGCATTCCACACCTGGGCAACTATCTCGGTGCTTTATCAAATTGGGCCAGTCTACAAGAACCGGGCACGACCAATTACTATAGCGTTGTTGACCTTCATGCTATTACTATGCCGCAGAATCCAGACGCATTGCGCCAGGCCAAGTTCGACATGGCCGTCAGTTTACTGGCGTGCGGTGTAGATCCGGAAAAAAGTATTCTGTTTGAACAAAGCAAGGTCAGGGCTCACTCTGAGCTTGCATGGATATTCAACTGCTTGACGCCTGTAGGATGGTTGGGTCGCATGACTCAGTGGAAGTCAAAGATGGATAGTGCACGAGGTCGTGTTTCCTCAC
The DNA here is from genome assembly GCF_025766255.1 of Zychaea mexicana. Lineage (NCBI taxonomy): Eukaryota > Fungi > Mucoromycota > Mucoromycetes > Mucorales > Lichtheimiaceae > Zychaea > Zychaea mexicana. The sequence goes on along the minus strand of NW_026516836.1, from coordinate 43,001 downwards.
ACGCAGAAATATTGGCAGACGAGTCGTTGACGACTGGGTTAAAGATGGGCTTGTTCGATTATCCCGTATTACAAGCCGCTGATATTTTGCTTTACAAGTAACGTATACACCTCTTTTGGTGAAGATATTACCGCTGCTGTGTGTCCTTGCTGCATGAACTAAATGAGCATTATGTATATCTAGAGCGACTCATGTACCTGTGGGACAAGACCAGCTACAGCACCTTGAACTTGCACGCGATACTGCAAAGTTGTTTAACAAGACATTCAATCAAGAAGTGTTTCCCAAACCCGTCGCGATCATACGTAAGCAAGCTTTTATGTGTGCATCATCATATCTGTTTTTGTTTTAACAAAGATGAGATACGTCGTTGCTAACTTATGTATAGCACCCGAGACGCAGCGCGTCATGTCATTGCGCCAACCTACGGCTAAAATGTCCAAGTCTGACCCCTCTGATCAGTCGAGAGTCAACCTTACTGACTCTCCAGAACTTATACAAAGCAAGATCCGTCGAGCCATGACCGATTCACTGCCCGGTGTTAGCTATGATACAAAGGAGCGTCCTGGCGTATCTAATTTACTGAGCATTTACAGTGCTGTACGCAATATTAGTATAGAGCAGGCTGTCAACGATTTTGCTGATGTGCAAAGCACAAAACAGTTCAAGGAGCAAGTAGCAGATGCAGTCATCGAGCGACTTGCTCCCATCCAGGCTGAACTGGTACGATTACAAGCTGACGCTGGGTACGTCCGACGTGTATTGGATCAGGGTGCGGACAAGGCAGCTGAAGCCGCGTACAGCCATATGGAAGAAGTCTACAAGGTGGTTGGCTTGCGATAGCAGTATATAGTAGTGGTATCAGATAATCATATACACATTATTTCGAAAATAGAAGCTACAACAACAGTAATTATGGTAAGGAGTAATAGTGATGATAATAGTGATGATGAATACAATGACATTACGGTGATGGTAGTGGCAGTAGAAGTGTGAAAGTCTTGTTGCCGCTGTTGCACCAAGGGTCCTATAAACCATTTGTCCGGATGATTCTTTTGGAAAGTACGATCGCCAAAGCCAATATGCCATTGCCGTCCTGAATCCTTTTCGTTGTCCTCGTCTTCGAACCCTTCTTCCAGTCTCGTTCCTCTCCACCGACCATGGCAGTCCTCATAACACGTGTTATTTGGGACAAAACCCGGATCCGTCAGCTGTTCAACGGCCAGGCCTGTCTCATCCGCGATCCATCTCAGCATGTTGGAGAGATTGCAGAAACTTTCAATTATAGTTGGCACTTCACTTTCAATGCGAAATGGAACTGGACATGTCGCGTGATTGGGATCTTGATCGTATACACCAAATATTCTTGCCAAGAGACCTACAGCCACCGGCGAAGTTGTGGTGGCGTTGACTTGCTTGTGGACAATTAAAGGGCTTCCTAAACAAAGCATGATAGCCTTTTAAGTATATTACTGTCACTTGCACCTCCCCTCTTTTACTTCTGACGCATACACAACAAATACTTTGTATTAGTATACAAAAGCCGTACCTGAATCACCATGGCAAGCCATTTCGCTGTCATGGGAAGACATGGCTTCTACCATATCCGAGTAGCCCGCAGTGAACCTTGTGACATTGACTGCTATTCGCTGCAACGTCGGTGCCTCTGGTTTGTCAATCCTTGTATAGCCGTAACCCATCAGTTCTGCCTGTCGTGGTATGTCAAAGTCCTTTGCAGACCACAAGGCAACTCGAGCAACAGTGTCAGAAGGCTTCAGCGGCTTCTGGAGCTTGACGATGGCGATATCGTGATGCATATCTACCTGTCCATTGCTGTCCTCGTAATCTGGATGTACGATCCAATCGGTAATAGTGTTGATCGTTTGGCTTTTACGGTCAATATCTCCGTATCCAACAAAGTACGGATTATGCCTCGTTGTCAAGCTCAATGGGTGTGGGGCATCAACCACGCAGTGAGCAGCTGTAAGGATGATGGCAGGGTTGAATAATAGGATCACGCCACCGCATACATGTGGATTACCGAGCATGACATAATATGGAAAGGTTGTCGGATCAGTAACGTCTGTTCCATCTTGGATCGCGAATACAACCGCTGGAATGAGCACTACAAGCAGCGCTACTACAAGTATTCCAGATAAATGCATCATTGTATTGATTATATAATATTCGTTGATCGATCTATCAAATTAAAAAAAGGCGGGCAAATATAGATGAAGTAGGGGAGGAAAGAAGAACGCGCGATGCGCGCCTAAGATGGTAGAATCGAGGTATAAAAGAGGTTAAGAGAGAGAGAGAGAGAAAGAAAGGGAAAGAGAAACGGAGGGCATTATAGTATGTATTATCTCTTGCAACTTTGGCTCTGACATGAATGAAGAATATAGGATATACATGGTTCGAATGTGGATGCATGGAGTAAAATGAGTTTGATGAAAGGGGGTGAGCAGCCTGCTGGCTCTCTTTGCGTTTTTTACACATTCCATCCCTTAAGCCCCAAATTAATGCTAGTGGCAAGCCACTCTTCCATAGACGACGATAATGTGCCGATCCATCCGATATGCAGGTCCGGTCGAATAACCACCGCCACAGGTGCGTCTTCGTCCTTGACACCATATCCGTGATGGCACTGTGCTTGGTTAATCTTGTCAATTAAAAGCGCCTGCTTGCTAATGACGCTAGGCGTTGCATCAATAACGCCCTTTTGAGTTGTCGTCGTAATGAGGTGAATCTGCAGCCAGCTCCAATCCTTGTCCTTGAATGCTTCCAAAGCTTCTGCTACGCGTGCCGCGGTCTGACATAAATCGCCAGCCAGAATCAACAAATGGAAGCACCAGCTATCTTTTGTGCGCCAGAGATCGTAGAGACGCGCTTTTTTGCTTGTGCTGTATGCTACCACCTTGAAATCAGGTGCACGGTCGCCTGCTCGTAAGAATCCTGCCGACGATCTTGGTGTTCCAGTTGCGTACGACACACCAAATCCAGTAGTCAATTCTTGATTCTCACGAATGAGGCTCATTAACGGCTCATCCTTTGAAACGTTCTCAGAAACTAGTCGGTCGATGGCAATAACCTTTTGTGCTATGGGACGCCGCTCGGGTTCGTATGTAGATAGCAGGACTGGCTTCGCAAGACCAGCGTTCACCATGGCGATTTTCCAAACCTATTCCGAGTTACGCGTGTTATTGCTTTGTTGCTCTAAGTACACATGAAGGTGCCGTTGCATAAATAGTTTCATTACCAAATTAAAAACATCGCCGATGCCAGTATTCAAACCTTGACCCAGGGTTGGACTTTGTGAATGGCAGGCGTCGCCACACAAGAAAACGCGAGGCGTATCACCTGCGTTGTCGGTATATCGAGCTGCGACATGCTGACCAACGCTGTACACCGTCCACCACATTACTGCCAAAAACTCTACGCGGTGAGGCAAAAGTGCTCTGCGTGCCTCACTTTGCACAGTCTCCAAAGGAATTTGATTTCTGTCGCGATCATCCGACGGAAGTTCCACCATGACACGAGTCAAGTTGTTTTCGCGTGGAAACAGGCATGCATGGCTTCCAAAAGGTCCTCGAACGAAACTGTATCACTGGGATTAGCATAAAAAGAATAAATTCTGTCTTTCGTAATAGATAGCTCCTGCCAGCATTTCACTCGTCACATACCTGATACTTTTTCGGTCAGGGAAATTGGTTTGCACCAAGGCATCTAAAACACCACAGTTCCGTTTACTTCCGTTGCCTTCATAGCCGATTCCAAGCTGCTGCCGAATTGAGCTGTGTGCACCATCACATCCTAGCAAATATTTGGCACGAATCACTTCTGTCGCATGATTTTTTTTGTTCTCCAACGTTGCCAAAATAGGATACTCTTCTCCTTCTTTTTGAGTAAATTGTGTAACAGTGACCGGGCGTTCGACTTGGATACCGTTTTCCGAAAGCGTGTGCTGGAAGTTCGATTCTGTAATATGTTGCCCAACGCAAAGAAGATGCCTGTTTTATGTAACATTTTTTAATTAGAATATGTAAAAGAGAACATGATGGTTCCAGTAGCAAACTGGCTTTGCAACATACATCAACCAAGAAAGACCAATATCTCGTTGTATTACTCCATACTTACTTGTACTTTGTAACGATGGATTCAGGGACAAAATCCATGCTTGTTCGTCCAGCTGTCGCCGTATGGTTGCGAGGCGGTAATTGATGGTGCACTGCTAGCGTTTCCACCTTGCTGCCTGTTCCTAAGAGATCAGTATTAAGCCCGGTGTAGTCAAGAATTTCAAGTGTGCGGCCATGGAGCCAGTCTCCGCGGCCCCAATGCTGTGGTTCAGATTCGATGTCTACAGTATTTATTATATTATGTCGTATAATATTGTGTGTTGGTGCGAGATTGTCATTTTTTTACTATCGTCGTGTGATACTAAAAACCTCTCCTTCAATTTTATTACCTACAATCCGCATGGTCAAGCCGGACCTGACGGCCATGTTTGCTGCGAAAAGACCAACGGGTCCTCCTAAGAACAAAGTGAAGCAAAAGGATATGTGGTCAAAGACTTTTATACACCGTTTTCAAACGATTATCGATGATGTATGTTTCTTTACCTCCAACGACTAGTACGTCAACTTGGGATGGAGATTCTTCACTCATGAATATATGTGCTTTGTGAAAAAGAGTATGATATGTGTTAAATTGAAAAATAAAGATGTAGCAAATATATATATGAATGCTTCGGCTAAACTGTGGGCCCATTTTTTTAATTGACTGTATGGCATGATCAAACTTTTCTATTAGAGTCCAACAAAAGCGGGGTTCGAGCATAAGCATGGACCTTGTACTAGTCAGATTTCTATATTTGCCACATTTCTGTAGTATATGAAGGTTGATTTTTTGGAAAGTTGTAATATCATGCTTTTCATAGTCTGATACCACTTTCTATGCACTCCTGTCTTTGAAAAAACCCGCGACAACTGATTAAACGTGCTTGTGGAGTTCTATCATTTGTCCAGTACAGTCACTTTGTTCATCCTTTATTTTTTTGCTTATATCAGACGAATTTGTGTGTTGGATTAATAGTGCTCACGCCATCACTAGTATATAGCGCCAGATATGCATGCACTAGTGCGCTCGACAAGGTATACTGTGTATGTATATACCATAATTGCTTAGGAAATCCCATGTGTTTGAAGCCAAAGCTCAAAAATTCAGAGGAAAACCTTTTCCTATCTGATATTTAGTTTACGACCAAGGTTTAAAAAGTACGGCGTTTGTCATTCAGTTGGTTATACTATTTTGTTATCAGAGTCCTTGCTATTTTCAATGAACTGCTGTTGTTAACATCAATTCGAGTTATTCGCTGTTTACGTTATTCAAAAAGACCTTAGCTTGATGTTCATCAATCTCAGCACAAGGTGGTTTCTTGGTATTGTTAATGCTGTCGATAATATAGATGCTTGAGTGTGCTTCTGTCAAGTGACATAGTCGATTGTATGCATTTTATATACACGATGTAGTACGTGGTGCACGCTTATCTTAGAGGGAGAAAATAGTGTAATTAAACAATCATTGAATGACTTAACAATCTAATATTTCTAGTAGTCACCCCGGCGTGTTGAATGATTTCGAAAGTACACTGCTGTCTTGCTTGGTGACAAAGATTAATCTTTGTGGTTTTCAACGAGAAACCTCGTCGATTACCCCATCTCAACCAGCGGTAGCCCAAGGAACATGGCGCTCTTTTTATATCGGGGAACAATGACAACTGTGAAGAAAGCAAGAATCGTTGTTTCGTCCCGTCAAATGACGGGCTCTTGCTTCTATTGACATATGACATCCGAATCGACCCGACCAACAGCGACAGCAGGGTGCGGACTCTATGTGTCATACAGCGTCTCCGCACGGTAGCAGTTCCCCACACGCTGTCCACTATAATCATTTTATGCAGGCAAACACATGAAAGAAACAGACAAATGTTATAATCAGTATATTTTGTAAATCACTTATCTCTATAGACGTAGTGTATAGATTGATTACCTTCGACCTCCTCTTTGCTCTAATAGTGAAAAGAGATCAATGCGATCTCTTTTCTTCTTCGTTTTTGGGTTGATCATCGGCTGTGCTATGATATGATTCAGCGTCCGCATACAAGTACTTCGGGTAAACATTGGATCTTTTTTTCACTCTCTCTATCTCTCACTGGTCTTATTTATCTATAATGACTCAATACGCCCATTTGCTTTCGACGAATTACAAAAGAATTATTAGCGAATATCTCGAAGAAGACGTTCCGTCGTTCGACTATGGAGGCTACGTTGTAGGCGAAGATGAACAGGTGGCTATCTTGTACTGCAAAGCTGAAGGTGTCCTTGCAGGTGTGCCTTTCTTTGACGAAGTGTTCCGCCAGTTGGACTGCCGGTAAGAAGACAGGGATAGAGAAAATAAGGAATTCGGCGGAATGGCTCATGTGGCAATGTAAAAAAGTGTTGAATGGTCGGCCAAGGAAGGCGATTGGATTAAGCCTGAAGGCAAACAAGAGATTGGTCGAGTTTATGGCAAGGCACGTCATATTTTGCTCGGTGAACGTACGGCTTTGAATATTATCTCTCGCTGCAGTGGTATTGCCTTGAGGTACAAACATACTCTAAATGTAGAAATGAAAGAAAGAGTGACACCATGAAGTAGCATCCTTGCTGACAGTTGCCATAACCACCTGACGTGTAGAGCACGTAACGTATCCGAGTTACAAAAGGCCAAGGGCTTTGAAGGTGTTATTGCTGCCACACGTAAAACCACGCCAGGTGAGGAATAAATCAGTGTGGGTTAGGATCCACTGATTATGCATGCTAAGAAGAATAAGCTGTTTGATTAGGCTTCCGACTGGTTGAAAAGTACGGCGTGCTAGTCGGAGGACTTGATACGCATCGCATGGATTTGTCGTCCATGGTCATGCTCAAGGACAACCACATCTGGGCGTCAGGTAAGCGCTGTGAGGTATCCAAACGTGTGACATAGTGACAGATGGACTGACTCGGGATGTGTTATAACAATAACAGGGTCAATTACGGAGGCTGTCAAGAATGCTCGCAAAGTATGTGGATTTGCACTCAAGATCGAAGTCGAGTGCCAGTCGGAGGAGGAGGCGGATGAAGCCATTGCTGCCGGTGCAGATGTCGTCATGTTGGACAACTTTAGTGGCGAAGGCTTGAAGGCTGCAGCCAAAAGCATCAAGGAACGTTGGGGTGCAAAGGGCAAGAATCACTTTTTGATTGAAAGCAGCGGAGGCATCACCTACGAGACGTGTGCCAACTACTTCTGTAAAGGTAACGAGGACGAGGTTTTAGTCAAAAGGGGTGTATTGACACTTGCAGTAGTACTCATCATGCATATTATTTTTGGTGGTGCGATATAGACATTGACGTTCTGAGCATGAGCACGATCACCCAAGGCGTTCCCCATGTTGACTTTTCGTTAAAGATCAGCCCTAAAAATTAATAGCCATTTTTTCTTTTGTGTTCTTCTTTTCTTTGTTTGTTAAGCCTAATAATAACATATATTTAAAAAAGGAATGGATGAAGACTCCTATACCCGGCTGTTAAGTGCACCATGGAACTGTGTAAAAGCAAACGACGACAATGTCTATTATCTGAAATACCATACGGACAATACCGGTTATCGTTTACTGGTCACCGATCTACGACGTGTGTGGTACGATGCCGCCAACGCCAGAGCACTAAAGAAGCAAGCAAGCAGCCATCGACTTGTCATTGACGATGACGAGCAATTGCAGCAGTTGCTGAAACACCTTGAAACATTTCTGCACGATGTGAAGGGGAAATGTCAAGTGGAGCAAATGAAGGAAGGCCAAGAGCTGCGAATTAGGGGCAGTGAATCTCAAGGGTTCGCGACACTAGCGTGGACGTTCATGTGCAAAGCATTACTCGCAGAAGCTCCGACGGTATTGTACGACCATTTTATTTTGCCAATGTTGATGCTAGCCGGAAAGGCGACGAACCAACCAGGTAAACTCCTTGCCTTCCCTTCTTTGTTCTTTTTTTTTCCGTACGGCACACTTGGATTATTGATCAAGGCGAATAGATGTGCAACATGACATTTCATTTGGAAAGGTAAAACGTCACCTCCACCTTCTCTAATCTTTTTTTTCCCATGTCAATAACATATGCCCACGCTGCTGCTACTGCTGTTGTTGACCTATTTTCAAATATTAGCCTGATGAAGCATGTATTTTGAACGACTCTTGGTTGAAGAGAATGCACAAGGCATCCGCGAGCATTGCTCAAAGCAAACGAGCACACAGTGAAGTAGAAACCGAGTTATGTAAGCCAGCTTACACAAAGGAAGAGGCGGGTGAATACGTGTTTATAGAAAAAAAAGGGGGGGGTGGTGTGTTGTTGCGTTGGGGCGATAGATGGAAGAATTAATCATCCACCGCCGTGTACATTCACACTCACACATACACGCCATACATAACATTCGATTAGCGCCGTCCTCAACAGCAGCAACGGAAGCATCGCCAACGCCAGCAAGAACAGCGACAGCACCTGATCATGCAGAACCAGATTCGGCCGACGTTGCGCAAGAAAGCCAGCTGGCCTCTTCCTCCTTGGTAAGAAGAAGGATGCACGTAACATTTTAATCATTCTCAGACCGAAAAATGCTAACTAATGCAAAGAGCGAGAGCAGTAACAGACGAAAAGAGGGACGGGTGGTAAGACAAAAGCCCAAGCAGAAGAAACGGCGACTCTTTGGATAAGATATCTCGCGAGCAGTTCCATTGTAGTATGTGTATAGCACAACATGGACCTTCATGTATCATGATTTTTGCTGGACAAACAAAGGAACAAGGGCAACACTATTATTATTAGCTATTAGGTATATAATACTATTATCAAAACATTATATCATTAAAATGAACACAAAAAAGAAAACTACTAATGGCAAGTACAAGAAAGGGAGAGATTAAACAATGGCTCTGTGTGTGTCTTGAATTATGAATGGAAGAAAAGGCGGCAAGCGGAAGGGTATACAGACAAAGAATACGTAGTGTAGCGTGTAATGCAACTAAAAGGTAGCAGAGGGTGTAAAAAAACTGCGTTGTTCCTTGTCACCCGAATGGGTAGTCAGGCGATCCGGGCTTGGCAATCGAAAGGCTAGCTCATCCTGATCAATATCGAGCCAGTGATCACGCTTGCTGTCTTCACAAGGACTCGGTGGGAGAAAAAATCCGCTGTCATTGATCGTCGACAATTTGAAGATATCGCCCTTGGCCGTCTCCCTCAGAACAATCGTCAATTTGTTCTCGTTTCGCTTGTTGCTGTTACTGCTGTTCTTGGGCACATCAATGGGCTGTACCGAAGGAGACTTTTCATCAACCAGAGGCGCGGTCTTGTTGGATCTTTGCCACAGACGGGCTGGCTTGCTCAGCAAGGACCGGTAGCCTCCAGAGGACGTGCCGGGTGGCTGTTGAGGCTGTTGCTGTTGCTGTTGCTGGGCAATGACGACGGCTGACATGTTGATTATTAATAATAAAAGTTAAACAGTAGAAAGTTACAAATGTAGAATAGAAAGGAAGAAAGAAAAAGGCTGCTTGCTGATTTTCATCTTTTTATAAATAAAACTGTACATCCTTGTTGGAAAAAAACATGCACTAAAAAATTATGTTTGTCAGGTGATCGTCAACAACAACACCAACTGAGAAATATGAAAGGCAAACCACACATGCACTACACCATATCATAATGGCATGGTCTGTGATACGATACGAGGATTTTGTCATGGCCGGGTAATCTTCCTTTCTTCCCCGTATGCCGGATAAAGGTATGCTGCACACTATTCTCTCTACTATCTCTTTGTGACGCCTCGGCTTATCATACAGACACCAATGAGATGGGAGCTAGCAAAAGCTAGTCTATGATATCACCCTGTTTTTGGCCAAGAAATATTTCGAGGAAAGAATGTGGCCCATGCGAGCGCAAACGAGTGTGTTGATAAAATGACGTTGTTGTTGGTGCTACAAATACACATACTTGATAACTCAAGTCAAAAAATAAAGAACGAACGCCGAGGGACAATATACGAAAACTATGACGTGAGAGTGAAAGAGAGATCGTCCGGGTACTATACCTGTAGTTGCTAATTGCACATAGAAAGTAGCTTGCTTTCTAAGATTTTCGTATCAACAATACACAAAATAGTAGACTGTACAGCTCATACAGTAATAACTTCCAGGAGATCAAGCATATGCATAATGCACACGTTGTTTTAAACATACATACCGCCTGACAAAAAAACTTTAAAATCGTTATCACAAGAATAACCTGCCCAGTACACATATAAAGGACATCTAGCCTATCTGCTGAGCATTGTGAATTCCCACATACAAACCCTTTGCTACATACAGAGGAGTAGCAAGCAACAAAGAAGTCAAGCGAGTAATTGAGCCAGATCCATTAGCTACAAGATAAAATTATGTCGGACACGATTGCGCATAAGGAAAGATAGCATGAGAAAATGACAAGACGTAAACAAAAGGAGTAAAGCCGCCACCACTGCTTATTGGGAAGCACTTCTTCCGATGGTTCATTGCTCTGATGGTTCAGGGTTCCAGGTTGCTATAAATACATGAAGCAACGGGCACCACTGTTGTTCTTACTAAAGTTCATTTGCTGCCCACTATTACTCAACACTGCTTCATCTTTCCACGTTTTTGAACGTATTGTGGCTCTACTTGGCGATTTTGTTTTCAAGGCTTCTTTGCTGGACGGACTTGTTTTTGCTTTTCCCGTGCTTATCAAAGATGCTGTGCATGGATGCTGCTCTGCCGCTTCAAACGGGTGACCTGTTCTCATAGCGTTCCTGTGTATGCTTAGCTGTATCCCTTCATATGCCGTTTTGAATTTATCAAAATCAAGGCCGAGACTGTGTTGGTTGCCTTTGCTCTCCATGGATGGACTTTGCTTTTTAGGCGTTCTATACGGAGTATGAAAGCCTTTATGAAACTGCTCTGTCCGTCTGTCCGTAACGCTTTTCGTTGCCATGGCAACCGTGTAACCATCACAGCATTGTCTTCCAACTATCAAACGATCAAATGTGGCTTCACTGCTTACCTTCGACGTAAAATAAAGCTGTAACCACAACAGAGTGTGTAAATATTAAATGCTCTCTCTCTTTATCACAAAACGTTCACCATGTCAGCAAGCCACCCAAAATTCTTTCCACGCCCATCTGATGAAGAAATCTTGCCATTTTTTATCATGCTTTTGGTCAAGTTCTGGTGAGTGACGAGGTTGCGTAAGGAACAGCACAGGGGAATGGCGGATGGGGCGGGGTTGATCATGACCGGTCACACAAAACGAGTATCCAGGGATAGAACGCCCGTACAGAGTTTCACTGAAACTCTTCCCAACATTTTTTTTGACACATGCATTTCCGTTGCGGGCTCCTGCTGTGCTTGATAAAGTTATGATCCACATGGTAAGTCATTCTACTTTAAACTTTCCCGTTTTTATTAGCTAGTTAGAATTTGTGGATTGTTTTTCTAAAGAAGCAAGAATGTTTAACAGGATGAACGAGCGCATGTAAACGCGCGATTGTTGACGGGCTTGTGGATATTGGCGACGGTGGCAGAGGAATTTGGAGGAGCAGGTTATTCTGTTTGTTTATAGAACAGGTGCGAGACCGTTGACTGTGTAGCCACATCAAGATGCTGTTGGTGTGATAAGGTACTTTACTTTTGGTGTTTGTGTATATTGCTGGATCAGCTTGAGCCATTTTCTAATTTGAGGCTGTGGTTTATAATGTATATACTACGTTTTTGTATCATTGTTACGTGTGAGGATCCAGGTAAGTGGTCAAGAGTGATTTCTGGGCAGGATATACTGTGCTTATTATAATTGTGGTGGGCATACTGGTGGGGATGAGTGATGTGGGTATATAATTCAGAGTGCCGGTCTTTGTTTGCTGAAGGAAACACTGTTGGACTAGAAGAACAGAATTCTTAAATAAAGACAATCAATTTTTAAAAAGTAAAAAGCTACTGTTTGAGCGAGTTAGAAGATGTGCTGCTGAAGGCAGCTCTTTCGTCGGATTGCTGATATGGCGGATTGTGTGAGAGCACCAGTAAAAGAAAACGTTTAAAATAAAAACAGAAGGCTCTCTATTTTATAACTTGGATTACCAACGTATATACTCGACAGTCGAACAATGACCTATAAATACGACGAAGACTTTGGTGAACCATAATCGTGCTGCGTTTCATCATCTTAGAGTCACTGTGCTGCTGAAAATGAACAGCACAGCTCTATTTTAAAAAAAAAAGCTGTATGTCACCTAGAACAATACAAAATGGAATAAGAAAAAAAATACTTTACCAAACAAAAGCATGGATATCACGAACTCTCCAAACATCGATCGTACAAGCACCTTTGACAACTCAATATGCCATTCTACTGATGCCACTGGAACCGTGTGCTGCTATGAATGTTTGCATACAACGGTTTCTCTGGAGGACGAGTACTGTAGCAGATCGTCTCGCCTATAACGATATTATATGTGCAGAGTTTTTGACCACGCGTTTTTATCATACTGAAGTGACAAACCAAGGCGGCAATCGTACACACACCACTCGAACATATATACAAACTTTGACGAGCGTATATACAACACACGGATTACACAATTCCTTAGTGGTCATTCCATTCGCTGTCAAAACCGGCGTTTTGTGACAATCGCAACGCCATTGTACGTACAGACGAACTCTTTTGAGAATGTTCTATGCCAGTCGATACTTTTTTCTCCATCTTGTAAAGAAAAGAAGAGATACACAGCACCATTATAAAGAAAGGCGGTATCCAGCGCTATTTCGAAACTATTTCTTGATTATGACGTTTGTGCGACTTTAAAGTAAAGATATATGCATCATCCCTTTTCACTGAACAGCAACAGCACCGATTACCGCTTTCGAATCCATTTCTCACGACAAAAAGCAGGCAATCCATCGTCTTCCTCATATCATCTTTGCACAAATCCAGGCTTCAATCCAGCAGGCTATCTAGATAAAAATAATCGGTATGTGATCTATCTATTTCTGCGTTGCTATAGTAATGAAGGAAACACTATCAATAAAGTATTGATTGCAATGGAATAAAAAGACCGGTCTGTGGATATTCTGTGTAAGAGACACTGGTTTCCCCAGTTAAGAATAGAATCTGCGCACTGAAAAGAGAACATCTGCTTGAAGTTGCTAAGAATACGTCGTCGTTGAAGCTTGTGGTCATGGAGATGGATGTTTGTTGAAACAAAAATAGAAACAGCGGCATTTTCGCTGCTATGCAGGTTTCTTCCTTATACAGACACAGATGCAAATGCTGGTATTCACGCGATCCAATAAATCTTACTGCATTGTCATGATATCAAGCAGCTACATTACTGATAAATATATGACATCGTGATGGAATAAGTCACTCAATAAGTTGAAAAGAAGGGCGAGTAGCTCGCAACCGCTTGAGGGGCCTGGCAGCGAACGCCAGTGAGCGAGCAGGTTTAGGCGACCGCGCAAGTCCTGGTCCGCGTTTAGCCAGTTTCGGGCTTAGATTTGATGTTTTAGTTTGATGCATATGGGACGATTTTCTTCTCCTTCACCATTTATTTTATAACGGTTATTTTTGAATGCTCTATATATTTTGAATGCTGATGTATTTGTACCTGAATTCGAGAGATAATATCAAAGGTCCTGATCCTGACTTGACGTGATTGCCAATGATACTTGCCGCTCTATTTGTTTGCTGAGCTGTAGTTCCAATCAAAGCTTGAGACGCGACTCAAACTTTCTAAGCAGTGTCTCTTCCGCCTTTCCAAACGGTTCAGTAAAATCCATCAATCAATTGCCATTGTAGCATCTTCCAATATAGTATGCTCTTATTGGACTTGATTTACTTTACAATTTCACATATTATGGAGATATATACCAATCAATTACCTTGTGCTTTATTGCCTCCATAATATATAGGCAGCACCAGCCCGCTCTCGCCATCACCACCATCAATACTGCTTTGGCATGGGAAATCTCTCGTTGCCTCTGGCAACCCTTTGCCTTTAGCTCAAAATCCTCAACTGGAACCAGTCGCTTGTTTTGGAACTTATCATCATATTCAACACCCATCAAGTAATTGATGGCTTTCAGAAGCGCCTCAAAGTCTTCTTTAACTTCTAAAAGCTTTTGGAGCTTGACTTGAAAATTGCGTCTGATGTGGTTGGTGCAGAGCAATTTTTTCGAGTTGGGGAAGACGTGATCCAAGGCTTTCATTAACGCAGATTCGCTGTCGGTCACAAAGGCTTTCGGGGAGACTGGCTGCTCAGCTGGCCAAACAACTTGCTCATGCTTTTTGACAAACCAGTCGTAGCTGTCATTCGTTTCTTCAGACACCCATCCACCAGCAATACAGAACGTTTTCAAGTCATGATAATCAACATTGCCTGTACCGACGACATTTACAAAGAGAAGCCGATGTCTGTTTGTATTGTACGTGGTATCCATGATGATGGTTTCATGGAATTGGCGAGCCAGTGAAATTGCTACTGGCGTACCCTTTGATCATGCTAAGAACAATGACGTGTTGCTTCTAATCGAGCTGACGAAGCAAAGATACGACGAGAGCTCCTTTGCAATCTCATGATTGTGTTCACCGTTGTAAAAGGAGACAACGTGTCATTGCTGGCTAGCCTTACTCAATGACCGCAGCTTGATCTCAAACTCGCATCCAATTCACTGGGAGTCTTTCTCGCGCCGTTTTTTGATGTCCTTGCTGTTGGATCGAATAACATCACCTTTGTCATTCGCCAAGATGGTTTCTACTGTCGTAGTTTTGCCATCGTCATATACCTCTTGATTGGTAGGTTGTTTAAAGTGCTTGTAAACAAGACGGAGGACTCATTTTTCTCCTGTACGCGTACTTTTCAAGGTACGGAGGGAAACCTTGTTCTTTTTCTCCCAGTCGACGCAAGCTTGCTTGACAGAGTCAAAGTCGTCATAAGTGACCCGAAGTTCTTCAGGATTTGCACTTGTTGGGTTCGACATTGCGATGAAAATGAGCTGAGAGATTTAGAGAAATATGCTTGTTTGTTTAAGATACCCACATTCTATTCTCACTTCCTGAGTACCATGTAGTGCCAAACATATTGCAAACGACCACGATAATGTACAGGTCGATGTGTATATGGACCATGTATATACGGACTATGTGTCTATGGACTATCTATATACGAACTATCTATATTGGCAAATATAGAATATACTGCTATTTGCAATAATACAGTCTCAGTTTCATATGCATTATGTAAGACGTGGCAAATCAAAGTGTATGTTAATTAATCGCCGTGGCCTCCCTTTCTGTTCCACATCATTTTTCAGTTCCATCACATATTCTATCCCGTGCATCTTAAGAACTCTTCTCTATACAATTAAGTAGCAACTGCCGGTGCTATATTTCATTATGCCTGTGCGTGTCTCCTTTCTGACAATTTATCTTGAAAAGGCACATACAAAAATAGACATACATTTAGTTTATAGCTTCTAATTTTATCTTACTTGGTCTGATGATCATGCTTCATTCTTCAACCTTGTGATGACTATTCGATCTGTGAATGAGGAATGTGGATGAAGCGGTGTGCACCAAATGGTTTGGTGGACGAATTGGTTAGGTGGAGGGGGGGAGTGCAAACTACAAATCCGGTTCGGGCAGTGACTGGGGGGGGGGGTGCACGAGGGGGTGCAAATGAACCTGCCCATTCCATGATTGGCTGGCGTTTATAAAAGTACAGTCACTTTATCACAATACGAACAGGAGTGACGTCGAGATTATTTTCTGTGAACAGACAAAAACAACACCTTATTGTGGACTTTTATATAACTCTGGAACAAAGTTGGTTGATGATGCATTTTCCTCATGCCATGCTGTTTCATGCGTCGCCAAGTTGCGTTGCTGTCGTGAGATTGCTGGTCCCATTGCTACTAAGGTAACATTGATCTGTTGTTGCTTCAACCATGCTGAGAACCACATGCTCATTCGGTGCTTTGCCCTGTTAGATAGATGGCTGTTGCGCTTGGATGTGCCCTGCCGATACGTTCGGAGAAATTCTGGCCACCATACGTTGGTGCTGGAGTGGGAAGTATGGAGTTCAGCTGCGTACTGTCTTCATGCGTCGCCAAGTTGCGTTGCTGTCGCGAGATAGCTGGTCCCATTGCTACTAAGGTAACATTGATCTGCTGTTGCTTCAACCATGTTGAGAACCATATGCTCATTCGGTGATTTGCCCTGTTAGATAGATGGCTGTTGTGCTTGGATGTGCCCTGCCGATACGTTCGGAGAAATTCTGGCCATCATACGTTGGTGCTGGAGTGGGAAGTATGGAGTTCAGCTGCGTACTGTCTTCATGCGTCGCCAAGTTGCATTGCTGTCGCGAGATAGCTGGTCCCATTGCTACTAAGGTAACTTTGATCTGTTGTTGCTTCAACCATGTTGAGAACCACATGCTCATTCGGTGATTTGCCCTGTTAGATAGATGGCTATTGTGCTTGGATGTGCCCTGCCGATACGTTCGGAGAAATTCTGGCCACCATACGTTGGTGCTGGAGTGGGAAGTATGGAGTTCAGCTGCGTACTGTCTTCATGCGTCGCCAAGTTGCATTGCTGTCGCGAGATAGCTGGTCCCATTGCTACTAAGGTAACTTTGATCTGTTGTTGCTTCAACCATGTTGAGAACCACATGCTCATTCGGTGATTTGCCCTGTTAGATAGATGGCTATTGTGCTTGGATGTGCCCTGCCGATACGTTCGGAAAAATTCTGGCCACCATACATTGGTGCTGGAGTGGGAAGTATGGAGTTCAGCTGCGTACTGTCTTCATGCGTCGCCAAGTTGCATTGCTGTCGCGAGATTGCTGGTCCCATTGCTGTTAAGTAACATTGATCTGCTGTTGCTTCAACCATGTTGAGAACCATATGTTCATTCGGTGCTTTGCCCTGTTAGATAGATGGCTGTTGCGCTTGGATGTGCCCTGCCGATACGTTCGGAAAAATTCTGGCCACCATACGTTGGTGCTGGAGTGGGAAGTATGGAATTCAGCTGCGTACTGTCTTCATGCGTCGCCAAGTTGCATTGCTGTCGCGAGATAGCTGGTCCCATTGCTACTAAGGTAACTTTGATCTGTTGTTGCTTCAACCATGTTGAGAACCACATGCTCATTCGGTGATTTGCCCTGTTAGATAGATGGCTATTGTGCTTGGATGTGCCCTGCCGATACGTTCGGAAAAATTCTGGCCACCATACGTTGGTGCTGGAGTGGGAAGTATGGAGTTCAGCTGCGTACTGTCTTCATGCGTCGCCAAGTTGCATTGCTGTCGCGAGATTGCTGGTCCCATTGCTGTTAAGTAACATTGATCTGCTGTTGCTTCAACCATGTTGAGAACCATATGCTCATTCGGTGATTTGCCCTGTTAGATAGATGGCTGTTGTGCTTGGATGTGCCCTGCCGATACGTTCGGAGAAATTCTGGCCACCATACGTTGGTGCTGGAGTGGGAAGTATGGAGTTCAGCTGCGTACTGTCTTCATGCGTCGCCAAGTTGCATTGCTGTCGCGAGATAGCTGGTCCCATTGCTACTAAGGTAACTTTGATCTGTTGTTGCTTCAACCATGTTGAGAACCACATGCTCATTCGGTGATTTGCCCTGTTAGATAGATGGCTATTGTGCTTGGATGTGCCCTGCCGATACGTTCGGAAAAATTCTGGCCACCATACATTGGTGCTGGAGTGGGAAGTATGGAATTCAGCTGCGTACTGTCTTCATGCGTCGCCAAGTTGCATTGCTGTCGCGAGATAGCTGGTCCCATTGCTACTAAGGTAACTTTGATCTGTTGTTGCTTCAACCATGTTGAGAACCACATGCTCATTCGGTGATTTGCCCTGTTAGATAGATGGCTATTGTGCTTGGATGTGCCCTGCCGATACGTTCGGAAAAATTCTGGCCACCATACGTTGGTGCTGGAGTGGGAAGTATGGAGTTCAGCTGCGTACTGTCTTCATGCGTCGCCAAGTTGCATTGCTGTCGCGAGATTGCTGGTCCCATTGCTGTTAAGTAACATTGATCTGCTGTTGCTTCAACCATGTTGAGAACCATATGCTCATTCGGTGATTTGCCCTGTTAGATAGATGGCTGTTGTGCTTGGATGTGCCCTGCCGATACGTTCGGAAAAATTCTGGCCACCATACATTGGTGCTGGAGTGGGAAGTATGGAATTCAGCTGCGTACTGTCTTCATGCGTCGCCAAGTTGCATTGCTGTCGCGAGATTGCTGGTCCCATTGCTGTTAAGTAACATTGATCTGCTGTTGCTTCAACCATGTTGAGAACCATATGCTCATTCGGTGATTTGCCCTGTTAGATAGATGGCTGTTGTGCTTGGATGTGCCCTGCCGATACGTTCGGAGAAATTCTGGCCACCATACGTTGGTGCTGGAGTGGAAAGTATGGAGTTCAGCTGCGTACTGTCTTTATGCGTCGCCAAGTTGCGTTGCTGTCGCGAGATTGCTGGTCCCATTGCTGCCTCTGGAAATTTGTTGGATATAAAAATATTTCTACAAAATAGAAAATAAACGTGCTTTTGCTTGCAATGATCAAGCTGATTGGTTGTTGACTATATGTGTCGATCCCGTAAACCTTTCGTTTGAATTACACAAATTCATTGTTACGAACGAGAAACTTATGTACGAATACAGGCCGAAAGAAGTCCAATTGGATACTTTAAGTTACCGTCTTTTGCTTGAGTACATCGATAGTCTTGAGTGTCTTTTAACAAACTTCTGTCGTTTGTATAGTATCTTTGATACGCCAATGTGTATCTTCGACTTGAGAGGTTGCTTGTACACCCATATTTAAAATTCCCAGCGTTGAAAGCACCCCACTTTTCCTTATAGGCCATGCAGCTATGCACGTGCTTTTGATAAGCATCGTTTAGCTTCTTCTCGAAAACAAACCTACAGTATAAATGATATATGTTGTACTTACCCATTAAAATAATGCATCGTCATTATTCCGAATTCTGTTCTGTAGAAGGGTACCTTTTCCTTCTCAGCTCAGCTGTCTTGCTTATATTCATTGTTGGACAGCTTATATTTTATCTTAGTGTATACAGTGGCTTTTTTTGTACTAAGGCCTTATTTTTTGTACACAGCAGTATTGGAAGCATTTTTATCCTTATTTTACTCATATATCGTATCTTATTAGATAGCTTCCTTAGACGAGCTCTATTTTGGTGCTCTTTGACAAGAAACAACCACTAATGTTGCTCTATTTACTATATGGACAACGCATGGTTAGTATCCAGGAACATAGAGCTTATGGAGTTGATCAGTGCCTCTTCGTTATCAGTAATAAAGATGTCTACATTGCCTTCAGGCCATATGACTTGACGCGCCTTCTTAGGAGCCCAGAGGTATGATTCTTTCTTTTTCGTTTACCACAAATACAGATGCAATCAATGCGTCTTGTAGTTTTGAGGCACCAAGATGGCTGACACCGACAAAGTTTACAAGCGGCATTTTAGTCACACTTGCTTTGTAAGTTGCATCAATGACAATAATCTCGTTGACCTGATTCGCTTTGCTAGGCTTGATTTTGTGCGAGATAAAAATGGCTTCAACTTTTATTCACTGACTCATGTAGTTTTATCTCGTCATGTACTTGTTGCTGATGAAAAACTCGAGGATCGTGCTGAAATCGCCGTGATTGTCTTCACGGAAGATGCGTTCGCGAACGTTGTACAGATCGTTCATTGACAGCTTGGTACAGTAACGTCTTCGTGGCCCCTTATCACTTCAAACACTTTGGCTGGTTTGATCTAGCACTCCGTCTTAGAATGAACCTGCTGTCGAACTTCGGATGCTGGTGGTGGAATTGTGGTTGATTGCTAAGTTCATGATTATGCTCGTCGGTACTATATATTGACAGTCGTTACGCGCCAATGCTTCTTTTCTTGTATCCACTTCACGTACATGCGCCACATACATCTTGTCTTTTTCGTCGATGTTTGACGTTGACGAGTTTCTTCATCGATTCCATGTGTGTTACGATAGCGGTTGCCATGTACGCATTGAAGCACAATTTCTTTGTCATCGCTATTCTTCGTAGAGACTGCAAAATTCTAGCATTGTACGTGTTCGTTCAGATCCGCAAGGATTTTCTCTTCAAAAACAGTATATGTCCTGCCAACCGATTTATCCATGACGTAGAGTATATCTGTAAATCAGTGTATAGAGATAAAGAAAGTACAGTTATAGTCACTCTCTTTTATATGACTGAATCGCCACATAGGAACGTCTGGTTAGAGACCAAATTTCCAATGAGAAACTGGTACTATGCGCGAAATGAATTGCATACTACACCTACGCTGTTGTTTGATGTAGAACTGGAAGGAATAACAAAAAAAGTCATGTTTATTCTGACATCTCTCTATGTATTGAGTCATACTCTTATCATAGCTTGTTGCGGACATCCCACAAATGAAGTTATCACCGAATAAAAGATCCTTTTTCCATGCTTGCGACGCACCATTGATTCGCGTGTAACCTCGAAAATTTATTGATAGAATGGTGTGTCCGTAGCAGTTCCCTTTGTGTCTTTATTAAGCTTCTTTGATTTTTCGCTAAGAACACTTGCGTACAGCTTACAATTTTGCACCTTATCCGCACTTCCGAATACATTCAGTAGTGATACTAGAAGAAGTCACTTGGTATGATAAGAATGATAAAATTGGGGGTATGTTTACAAATATCATCTCTTCCGTTCTGATATTTCACACCAGTTTCAAGTGAAAATACAGATTATATGGGCCCAAAGTCACCTTTCTTTGCTTCATTTTCTAAGGAAGGGATAACGTGTCGTCAAATTTGATGGTTGTTTGAATATGCTTGTGAATCTTTGATATGATACTCCTGTACTTTTTAAAGATAGTCGATTCTCGGCTTGCGAATGATATCTTTGGATTGACACTAGCTATGCCATGATACAGTGGATGATAGGGAGAAAAGAAGGATTGTGATAAATATGAAGGAACTGAAGGTGATGCTCATTGTGAAATACTGATAAGAGAAACTGGTAGCCATCATGGGATGAGGGGAAGTAAGGAAAAGTAATATAAGTCGTGCCAGTGAAAAATGATCAGCATCATGATAAAGGAAAACAGAATAGAATGAGGATGAGAAAATATATACAATGTAGGTTGGTTATCAATAGTCTAGTGTGCATTCACGCGAACGGTCCACGGATCCATCCTTGATATTTTTTAAAGTCGATATGTCGAGGCGTGGTGAATGCGAATTTCCTCGTTCAACTTCTCGATCTTATTGTTTGAGGCAGTTCCCCCAAAAAACTTCGTATAGAGAAAGTAACGATTCAATATTGCTTCTGCTTGTGAATGAGTCCAGTTCTTGTATTGGCTTTGGAAAAGTAATTGCCAGTACTTCAGTCATGGTATAAAACGAACTGTTTGGCATTTTCTGAGTGATGTAAACTTTGAGGTTATAACCTAGAAAAAAAAAGAATCAACAGCCATATACAAAAAATGAATTAGGGTGTAGCACACATAAAACACCAGGATTTAACATTTACCATGGATCTGGAACCCTAGAACACCACACAATTTGGATTTTTCAACAGCTTTGGCATTCATAACCACTAATCTCAAGAGGTCATTGGCCAAACAGTCGATATTTGGACTTGGGTCTGCCAATTTGGCCTCGCCGTATCCCAATGGACGTCCCTAACTAAGCTGATCAATCTCGCAAATCATTGTGTCGGGTTGCACACGGACTACTTCACTAGCACTACCGTCATCTGGAACAACGTTGGTCCTATATATGACCGAATATCCATCCAGATCGGTAATAACCAAAAAGAATAAGTAATAAAGAAATCATGCATAGTGTATGATCATGTAAAACGGAAAAGATATGTACTTACCATCTCAATGACACATTACGATCAGGATCCAACAACAAAGCAGAGAAAATGGGATCGAAAACACTACTCCATAATTCTGTTTCACCCATGGTGACAGTAGTTAAGAGCGTTTTCGACGGAAGCCTCTGGATCCTAGATAGGTGCGGACATCAGCACAAACCTAATAGCCATTCACAATACATGACAAGTCACAATAAGAGCTTACAAATTCGATAAACCTATTAAAAGTTGTGCTTCGCAATCTTTCTTGTCAATACTCATGGCAACTAACTTCTGGACGGCTTCACGTGTCCTGATGCGTTTCTTTTTCAAGTCCTGTTTTTGCTCAAATAATATATTATTAAACCATTAGCGAGAACCCAATGTCGTAAATACATACATAAATGAAATCAACAAGAACTTTGGCAATCCTGGAAGCTTCTTCTTCTACATCAGCGAGTAGGCTTTTCCGAGTGTTGTCGTGCCATTCGCTCAGGACTTGATCAGTGAAATGCGCACGTGTGTATTTATTGAATTGGGAAGGCTTTAATAGCATGACATCACTCAAAGCCCTATAAAGAGACGGTGATAACCATATAAGCCAAGTAATAAGTATATCTACCAGAATAAGTAAATGAAAAGGAAGCATCAATAAACATACATCAACTCGGGAACACCATTCTCCATACTGAACTCATGGCCGGTAAGCGCATCCCCAAGAACGTTTTTCTTGTATGCAGCAAATTGTTCAGTTAGTGTTGGCTGTTGGGTTG
The DNA here is from genome assembly GCF_025766255.1 of Zychaea mexicana. Lineage (NCBI taxonomy): Eukaryota > Fungi > Mucoromycota > Mucoromycetes > Mucorales > Lichtheimiaceae > Zychaea > Zychaea mexicana. The sequence goes on along the minus strand of NW_026516836.1, from coordinate 20,207 downwards.
TTTGGTCGTTTTACCGGCGTCTAAATAAAAGCAAGCGTTAGCGTAACACATCAGCAGAAAGTTTGACCAAAATATATGGTTTGAGTAGTGCATACCAGACCAACTGCTTCGTCTTCTTGTCTTTCTTTCCTTTTCGATCGCTGTTTTCAATATAGTTAGAGCCACAAGCTTTATCGCTAATTCTGCCAACGGAGCTTCCAAATATTGACTGTGTACATCCATCATACTTACATTTCCCCTGCATTTTCAATATTTTGATTTTCATTGATACTAATGCATCCGCCACTGTTGCTATTATCATTGATATTCTGCTCATTGCCACTATTGCTACTGCTGTTGCTTCTTGACAATGACTTTTGACCATGTGATCGCAGCGCAGTTACAGCCGTTACTCGCTCCATAACTTCAAGTTCTTTCTATTGGGAGACTTAATGGAATCTTCCAAATTCTCATTTAAGTCTAAATAACAACCTACCAGTTGTTTAGGATTGATTTCATTAAAGTCAAGACCTCTTCAAAAAAAATCAAAGATTTTTTATCAGACCCCCCAGCATTAAGATTCAAACTATCGATTCGATTTTAACAAATCGAATAAAATAAAAAAAAGTAAGTTTTATTTTTTTATATTTTAATATCTTAATGATTAATAGATTTCTTAATTTCATTAGAAATCTTATTATCATAAGATATTCGATTAGTTCTCTTCCTAAACCCCCTAAAAAAAGATAAACCTTTTTTCACCCCTAAAAAACGATGTGAATGTTATTCACATATGAAACACTACTTCAAAAAAAACTAAAGTTTTTTTTATCAGTCACAGATAGTGTATTAATTCATAATAGTGTCATGACACTAAGTGTTACCCTCATTATGACATAATAGTGGCATGACACTAAGAGTGACACACTATAGCGTCCTGCTATTAGTTGTCTAACCAATTATAATCTACTAGCTGTAATATAGATAATAAAATTGCTATGATCGGTATAACCATCAGTGGCCGAATTAATTATTGATTTACAATAAAAATAATAAAAATTGAATTTTTTTATTTATATTGGTAGCCTCCCCCGAGAAAAAAAAGAGCGATTGTTTAAAGTATATAACAACAAATAAAAATGAACACAACACAACGCACTGAACAACTCGATATTGAAATTAAAATTTTATTGATAATAAATGGACTTTTCTTGATAAATCTTAGCCTGAAATGCAACATAGATTTAATCATAGAACAGCTATTAAAGATATGAAGAATAATACAATCAATGATATAAAGGATGTATTACTTAATAGATTTGGATTTATACCTGTATTTTATTTTCTTACAATTTTATATGGAAATATTGAATATCCAGGGCCATACCGCGAGATTGAAAAAGGACTTGCATTATTATATCATATGGTATTAGGTGTATCAGGAAAGGATATGCATACTGTTATGCTATATGCAACATTTTATGATTTATATAAGCGGTTCTGGATTACTAACTATAATGAATTGAATAAAAAGGTAAAACAAGATCTAGATAGTATGTTCTCATCACCACGTATTCGCATTCTATCAGCAATAATAAACAATCAGATGGTTTTAAGAATGTTACACTATTTATTGATGGACATGATAGTAAAATAAAGTATTATAAACCAAATGAGTCACATTCATAATTATATTCATATAAATTAAAAGGGCCAGCTATACATACATAAGTTATATAGGATATGAATGAAATAATTACACATGTTTCAGTATCTGAAAAATGTGCTATCGGAAAAGATGGTACTATGTTTATTAATATGAAACTGTATAAAAAAATAAGTGAGGCAGATTGTTTAGGAATGGATGGTGGATATAATTTATTTATACAAAAGTTTAAAGATAATGCGACAGATGCTGGATATAGTTTTTATGATCGTAATTTTTTACATCCCATAAGAAAAGAACTAGGACAAACGTTAACAATCAATGAGACATACTTTAATAATAAGTTTGGATCATTTCGTTCAGCAATAGAAGCACAGTTTTCTATATTAGGCTCTAAATTTGAACGATTTAATAATAATCGTGCTACATTGCAAATACCTGATATAAGATATTATAATATTCAGTTTTGTATTGCTTGTATTCTTACTAATATATGGCGATTTGTAAATAAGTATAATATAGAGGTACAACCACATCATAAATTATGGTATGGAAAAGATTTTGAATTCCAAAGTAAGAAAAACAAACTTGACTTAGTATTTTCAAATGAGCAAAAAAGTAAATACTGAATATAACGAAATGGTTGACATGCAGCAGAAATTTCTACAGCTTAACATTAATCAATCAATAGATATGGCTATAGATAGTGAGGACGAAACTGAAAATAATACATCTAAAGCAAGAGAAAAAATCAAAGAGAACAGAGAAATATAGAACATAGTAATTCATATGAAATTGAGAAGATTGTAGGACATGTGTATACTGATAATTAGTACATATTTGAGGTTAAGCGGGTTGGATATAGTGTAAAGGATAATAGTTGGTTAACAGTTGATAAGTTTAATTCCCGGGAAATGCTACATGAAATATATGGCCATACATGGTATTCAGCTCTAAGTTAATTTCTTACTTATTTGCTTATTAAAAAATCTCATATTGAAACTGACCGCATCAGCCTTTCGTTTACTTGCCCAATTATATTTATGTTTTATGCATTCATTAGTTATACTTATACTTATATTAGTATCTATTGATTTATTTTTGATGTCAGTTTCTTTTGTTATATCTATATCATCTATTAGAGCCTGTTTTATATCCTTATGCTTTTTAAAATATTCTTTTGGCTGTATTTCTTCTACTATTTGCTTGTTTCTCCATTTATTTTAATGTGCCTTTTTTTCTTTTTACGTTTTGGTATATTATTTAGTATGTTGCAGTCACTGCTTTTCTCTGATTCAGATGTACTTACAGTGGACCCCCGCTTTTTTCAAGGCTGCTATTCCTGAACACTCTTGAAATTAAAGCGGGTTTGAATTTCATCGGGGGAAGGGTAGCGGCAGCAATCTTCTGGATAAACTTTTAAAATTTAGCTGAAACCTTCTCACTACTGTACAGTAGTACAGTACTGTTTCTAAATCCATACTGCCACAAGCTTTTTTCCTTTTATATTATATGGAATATATATTTTCTACAATTACCTGACACACAGCTCTACTTGTTTAAGATTTTGATAAACATATAATGACTTCCCTAGTTTCTCTTGAGATCCGATTCTATCAATTACTTGCTCCGATAAATAAAGAAAAAACGAATGACAGTCGCGAGAAGCCAGCAAACTCACTTCTGAAACAACACCATTCACTACTTGTGATCAGTCTTATCTGCTTTTTAGAGGAAGGCTCCCTCAAAGAAAGGCTTAGACAAGTGAGAGACCACTTGCGCCGACAGTAAATGAATGGGACACAGAGAACCTTAACCTCTTGTTTTAGAGCATAACAATAGGCATACATGGTCATAAACGTAGATATATACCTCATATTTGCAAATTGTATTAAAAATATTCATACATCTTTATATGAATACCATCCACATGATGTAGCAAAATATAGATACTTCACCCCCGTATAGAGTTCAAGGGTAAAAGATATATTGAAAATGAAAAATAACGAGGTATTGAAAAATTTATTAATGATTTTGGGTCATTCCCTGGAAATTTCTTGAAAAAGCCCGGGTATTGAAACGAACGGGGTTGAAAAATTCGGGGGTCCACTGTACATCTATGTATTTATGTTTCTCTATATCTTCTGGTGGGTTTTCCCAATTAGTAGTATCATTTACAACATCATCACATTTTATATCATTAAACACATCTTCCCAATGCCTACAATCTGCTGATGGTGGTACCTTTACAGTTGACCATCCTCTATTATTTTGTTGAGGCGGTTTATGTTGTTTATTGTTCTGTGTATTATTACCATTATGTTTTTCTTCTTGTTCCTTCATATATTTTTCTGTATTAGCTAATTCTTGTAGTTCCTCTACTGTTTTATCCATCGCTGTATATTTTTTAATATCATCCTGACCACTATTATGTGCATAACGGATAAATGTATGCTGATCTTGGTATTCGTTTTCAAATTCATCTTTGTATAAGTCCTCATACATATCTATGTTTTTATAATACATGAATTTATTTTCATAATCCTTCACCTTTATTATGTGGGTATATCCGTAGCAATAAAATTTTGATAACCTATAATTTTTATTGAAACTTATAAAGTTTTAAGTATTTCGGAGTTTCAAATCGTGCATATAATTAATTTTTACATATAAAAAAAATTGAATTTTTCTTAATATAAAAATAATAACTATCCAATCTATAAGCAAAAACTAAAATGGTCTTATTAAATTCTGAGATACTTATGGGTACAGATAACCTAGCTAAGTCTATTAAAAATATAATGGAAGAAGTAATGGAAGAATATTTTGAAAATGAATGTCTTGTTTCAACAAAAGAAAATAAAAAAAAATGATGGAAAAAAAAATAAAAGAAAAAATGCAAGATATTGAAAGTAATCACTTTTGGTATTTGAATAGTAGTAATAATGTATGTACATATATACATAAACGTGGAAATAAAAAAGGATATATGTGTCACAAAAAATCAATACTAATTTAGAAGGTCAAAAGCCTGATTATCTTTGCTGTAAATATAGTAAAAAGCATATACTAAAAAAAAGAAATAAAAAAGATCAAAAAAAATTAAAAAACCAGAATTACCCTGTGTTATTGTAAGCAAATATGGGCATAAAAAAGATATAAAAAAAGTTAAAAAAGAAAAATGAAAAAAATTATGTTTGCAATGGTGGAATAATAAACTTTGTATGGTGCCTGCTACCTAGAAACAACAAGTGGACATTTCAAAAATTTAAGGTTCCGCCTTTATAAATTTCCATTTTTAGTTAAGTGATATTTATTCATCGAAAATTTGCTAGTGGGACTTATATTTTTTCTGCTTTTCATCCAGTGAGTCCTTTCTCAGAGGATGACCTAAAGAAACAAACTACTCTCGCATGATTCTTACATGATTATTAAAAACTGACAGTTCTCTTTGAACGCATAAGAAATTTACTTAATTGTATTCTTTGACTCTTGCACAATTTTAAGGTTCTTCTGGTACTTGTTGAGTCTCCCCGTTGTACAGAATGTTTTGGAAAAAGAAGGAACAATAAAACTGTCATCCTACTTATAATTTACCTGGCACCATTACAGTCAATGTTGATTGGAAGGCTGAGGTATATATTGCACAAATACTTACCACTAATGTTACACTACCTTCTTAATATGGAAATCGCCGATTCAATGTCATATACTATAGTGTATAGTAGGGTGGATATTCTGACAAAATCCTTTGCTAAATTTTGAAATCGACACCAACTTCAACACTTTATTTCTCATTTTTTTTGCTCGTATGGATACAAAAACGTTTCATAGAACTATTCTTTGAGCCTTTCTCTATTGTTCTATGAAGCCAAAAAAGTGGGTTGTATAAGTGAAAAAAGTTGAAATAAAACATTGAAAATTGGTCCGAAAATTTACGTTTCTAGGTGGCGGGCACCATAGATATTACAAACAAGATAATGCAATAATAGTAGCAGCTGACTTTATTTATTATAAAACTAAAAAAATAAAGGAGTTTAACCTCTTTAAATATATAAGGTAGAGTATGGCATTTTTAAAAATAGTAATAAAGTTATATTAGAGAAATTAATTTAAAGTAAACCAAGATTATTATTTTCAATGTATTCTTTTAGCATTGCCTTTTCTTTAAAGTTATCAATAGTTAACCAAGTATTTTCACTTTCTGAATAATCTTTTCGTTTAACTTAAAAGTGATATACTTCATTTTCCATTTTATGAGTAATAATTGCTTCAATTTCATAAGATTTATATCCTCTTTGTTTTCCTTTACCTTTAATTTTTCTTTTCTTTGATAATTCTTTACTTTTTTTATAATCATCACTCGAATTACTAGCATCACTATTAATTTCATCACCTGAATAATCATTATCTATCATAGGAGTATCCGATATATCCATAGTTAAGAAACTACTTTGTAATTCAAGCATTTTATTTAATTTATTTTTATTTTGCTTTTCATTACTAACAATAATATCTATTAATTTCTTTCAATAGGAAAATCAAAGTTCTCAGTTTCCCATAACTTATGATGTGGCATAGTTGGTATATTAAATAACTCACAGAATTTCTGTATATTTTTTAATAAACAAGCAACCTTAAATTGTAAATTATAAAACTTTACATTGTGGGTTCTACATTACCTTATTGGTTACAAAAACATAATTATTTTTAATAAAAATAATTGTTTTTTATATATAAATTGAATTTTATGATATAAATAAAAAATGGAGCAAATAGATTATACACCATTAATTACAATAGAAGTAAATACTATTATTGCTAATTATTGGACATTTCTTGCATGGAATTGGCCTATTATACATAATAAATTTAAACATAGAACACAAATTAAACATATTAAATTTATTGAAAAAATTAAAAATATATTATTACAAAAATTAGGTTATACTACTGTCTTTTTTTTCTTAGTTGTATTATATACAAGTAAAGAGTATCCAGCTCCTTATTTTGAGGTAGAAAAAGGTTTATTTTTATTATATCATTTGGTTTCAGGTATTCCTAGAGATGAAATTGAAAAATATTTACCTCAAAGCACATTTCATACATTTTATAAAAAATTTTGGATGAATGAAGAGAATTATAAAAGAATAAATAAAATAGTAAATGATTCATTGATGTATATGTTTTCGAATATAAAGTTACGTATTTTATCTGCTAGAAAATATAATCCAGATTTGTTTAAACATGTAACACTTATTTTAGATAGTCATGATTCACGAATTAATTATACAGATACAGATTTAGATAGGTCACGCTTATATTTATATAAATTTAAAAAAAATGGTTTACGTACACAATTTGCAGCTGATGTTAATGATATGATAATTTTTATATCAAAAAGTGAATTTTGTACAGATAGTTCTGATGGTAGCATGTTTTTAAATATGAAACTTTATAATAAAATGAATCAAAATGATACTTTAGCAGTTGATAGTGGGTATACCTTATTTATAACATAATTTACTGAAATTACTACAGAAAAAGGATATAATTTTAACAATGATAACTTTGTTTATCCAATACGTAAAAATATAAATGAAAATCTAACTATTACTGAAGAACATTTTAATAATACATTTGGAAGCTTTAGAAGTAAAATTGAAAATCAGTTTTCTGAAATTGGCAATAAATTTTATCGATTTAATAATAATAAATCAATTGTAAAAATAGATAATATTAAATTTTATAACCTCCAATTTCGTGTAGCTTGTTTATTAAAGAATATTACAAAATTCGTTGAATTATTTAATATACCTGTTTTACCTTACCATAAATTATGGCATAGTCATGATTTTGATTTTCCTATTGAAAAAAAATTAATTGATATAGTTGTTAGTAATAATAAACAAAATAAAGATAAACTTGATAGAATGGTACAACTACAAAATGATTTATTAAATATGACAATATCAAATAATACAATGGTTATAGATAATGATAGTGAATCAGATGAATTAGAAAATAGTGAAAATGATAATGATATTCCTAATTTTAATGAGCGTACTAGAAAAAGAAGAAGAAATATAAAAGGTAAATAGCGTGCAACTGTATCATATGAAATAGAAAGTATTGTTGGACATAAAAAGGAAAATAACATATATTTATTTCATGTAAAATGGGTTGGATATAGTGATAATGATAATAGCTGGTTATCTATTGATATGTTTAATCAAAAAGAATTATTAAAAGCATATATTGAAAAACATAGTCTAGGTATATTATAAAAAACATTATATAATATTATATAAAACATTTATGGAAGAATATTATTAAAGCATAGAAAAAAAGGATTACCTATACTTATTTTTATAGGTTTTCTTTTTTTTTTTTGATTTTTTTTTCAATTTTTATAGGTAGCTTTTTAATTTCTATATCTTTACTATTATTTAATACTGTCCGTTTTTTAGGAATATGTAATTTACTATGTTTGCAACAAAGAAAATCTTTTTTAGTACCTTCAGGTATATTAGTTTTAATCTTATGGGAACAGAATCTACCCTTATGTTTTCCTTTTTTGAACTTATGCATACAGAAATCATTATTCATACTAAGGTATAGAAAATAATCTGACGAAAATGTTTTTTTTATTTTTTTATCTATTTTTTTTTGAATTTTTTTTATTAATTTTTTTTCGTTTTCTAAGAAATGATCAAATTCAGATTCCATAAAAATATTTATTTCTTCACATAAATTTTTTTGAATTTGAATATGGTTAAGTGGGAGATAATCATTAAGTGCAACCATTATTAAACCTTTGGATGATTTTATTTTTATTTAAAAATAAAATTCAATTTTATAAATAATTTAAATCTTTAGATGATTTTGTTTTTATTTAAAAATAAAAGTCAATTTTATAATTAATTTAAATTTTTGTTACCAATAATTTTTATATAAAAACAGTTGGTAATGCATATGCGCCATTATCTATTTTCACAACTGATTTGTTATTATTAAATCTATGAAATTTATTACCTATTGCTGAAAATTGGTTTTCAATTTTACTTCTGAAACTTCCAAATGTTTTGTTAAAATAGTCTTCTGTAATTGATAAGCTTTCACTAGGATTTTTTCTAATAGGATACACAAAATTATCATCAGTAAAATTATAACCTTTAGTTACTGATAAATCTACAAACTGTTTTAAAAATAAAGTATAACTACCATCAACTGCAACAGTATCTTTATTATTAAGTTTTCTATATAATTTCATATTCAAGAATATACTACTATCAGAGCTATCTGAACAATAATCACTTTTAGAAGTATAAATAATCATATCATTCATATCACTAACAAATTGAGTTCTTAATCCATTTTTCTTAAATTTATAACTATATAATCTGCTATATTTAATTTCTGTGTCGGTATAATTTATTCTAGAATCATAACCGTCGATAATCAATGTTATGTGTTTAAACAATTCTGGATTATATTTATGGGCGGATAAAATTCTTAATTTTATATTTGAAAACATGTTATCCAATGCATCATTTACTATTTTATTTATTCTTTTATAATTTTCTTCATCCATCCAAAATTTTTTATAAAAATTAAAAAAGGAACTTTGAGGAATAAATTCATTAATATCATCTTTTCCTGAAATACTAGATACTAAATGGTATAATAAAAATAAACCTTTCTCTACTTCAAAATAAGGAGCAGGATATTCTTTATTAGTATATAATACAACCAAAAAGAAAAAGACTGCAATATATCCTAATTTTTCTACTAACTTTTTTTAATAATATCAATGTACTTGATATGTTTTATTTCTGTTCTATGTTTATACTTATTATTAATGATGGGCTAATTATAATTTAAAAAAGCCCAATACATTATAAGTATAAAATTTACTTCATCGGTAATCAATTTATTAATATCCATTGTTATTATTTTTATATTAAAAAAAATTCAATTATATAAACTATAAAATCTTTATTACCCATAAAATCCTTACTATCCATAAAAATAAAAATAAACTAAAACTATTAGTATATCACCTATGTATGGATTCCATATTATATGACCTTTACGGTTCTTATCAACATAGATAATATATAAACGATTGAGCGTTGGCTCTAACTCATATACTGATTTGTTTTTGTATAACATGTGCGGCATATAGTTACTATTGAGTATTATTGGTATATTTTTCTTTTTAGTTATTGACTTTGTGAATTTGCTATTAAGTTTTAACCATGTTCCTTCTAACATTTGGTTTAAAAATGTTAATTTGAAATCAGAACCTGTTTCTTCATTATACATAAAATCATAATCATCATCCTTATAATCTGACCAATCATTTTCCTTATTCATTAGATATGCTCGATGGCCACCTTGTTCTAATACATCAATGTTATATGTCTTACCTACATTTGATGGACCTACAATCCAGTATTGTAGTATCTTATTTTTACTACTAAACATTGTTTCAATACCAAACATAGACCACATATGTAATTTATTTCCAGGGTTATTTTCGATATCAGCATCATGAAAGTAAGAATTTAAATTTGATTTTACAGTATCATATTTCTATAGCAATTCTGGATATATTTTCGGTAGCCTTCCGTATATTAAGCTACTTAGTAATTAATTGATATCCAAGTAGCTATTGGTGCATTTTTCTGGTTTTAATTTCATAATTTGGATCCATATTATAACAAATATAATCTTTTCCTTTCATACAATAGTTAATAGACTTTTGTGGATTACCACCAGGTTTAATATTTGGAGTAACACCATCAATAGTAAAGAATTTACATGCTGTTTTTGTGTCGAACCACTCATTCATTTGTATTCATATGTGTACATGTTTCTCATTGGTTTCTGGTGCAATTTCATCACATGCAATTGCCTTTTCAATTTAATAACCAATACGTTCATGTTTTATAAACCATTCTATGATTTGTTCTTTTGTTAAATGGAAGTCCTTACAAATATATGTGAACAGCCCTTTAGTGATTTGGAATTGGAATTCTTTGCCGCCCTGCGAGGAATCTGCACCAGAGGTGTTACCCTCTAACATTGCATCAGAAAATTGAGGATTTGAGGATTTGAGGAATCTCACATATTCTCGAATTCTTCCAATTATTTTATTGCATGCATTATCTTTAGTTTTTTTATCTACTTTAGCCTATGTAAGGTCTTTTTCGAGTTCTGACCTCAGTTGTGTGACAAGAGGTTCATACTCAATATACTAATGGTTTTCAGCAAGGTGTTTTGCTCTTTCAATTAAGAGCGTCAATGTAATTCCTAAAATAGGAACAAATTCAGCCATAATAGCTAAGAATACGAGAAGGTTGAGCTGGTTCATGTCGATTGTTGAAGTAATAAAAATAAAAAATATAACAAATATATTTTGCTTTATATTCTGTGGTATTATTTTAATATTAAAAAAAAAATTCAATTTTTATTTTTTTCAAAAATTTAAATGTATATATGCCAAGACATTCGTGCATGAATTATTTCAATGAAAATTAATTTGGCTATCCTGATATACCTTAGCTAATAAGTCATCTAGGGTTACTAGATTGTATTAAAATCATTATAACCATAGCCAGTCCTTAATATTGAAAAGTAAAAACTTTTCTAATATCTATAAGGAGACTTAATGGAATCTTCCAGATTCTCATTTAAGTCTAAATAACAACCTACCAGTTGTTTAGGATTGATTTCATCAAAGTCAAGACCTCTTCAAAAAAATCAAAGATTTTTTATCAGACCCCCCAGCATTAGGAATCAGACTATCGATTCGATTTTTAATAAATTGAATAAAATAAAAAAATAAGATTTATTTTTTTATATTTTAATATCTTAATGATTAATAGATTTCTTAATTTCATTAGAAATCTTATTATCATAAGATATTCGATTAGTCCTCTTGGCAGCAAACATAAAAGTAAATAAGCAAAAAGTGTAACGGCAGACTTAAATAGCAAAACTATCTTACTTCTGCAATTAAATCTATTGCTAGGATCGTGGACATCTTGGTGATCTCGTAGTCCCAGAAGTATTTGTTTGCGTGGTTTTTGGATGCCTCCTGCTTCGACTATAAGATTAGCAACTCACACAGACGACTGCATTAAAATGTCATACCTTCGCAATTCTTTCGCAACTTTTTAATGTTTTATAGGTATTACTACCAGCTTCCACCTTTGCTAGCAGTCGTCAGATATCTTGAGAGTACGCTTGATGTGCTTAGGCTTTGGAGCACGTACAGCCACTTTGGTAATAGCTGCTTAATGGTTAACTTGTATTTTGCAAAGTCTTTTCTTACAGCCTATAGAAGTAATGTTTGTTTGTTTGTTTGTAAATACTTACTGACAGGCTTTGTATAGCACATTTAAAGAACAAAAAAAGAATTGCTACCTTTGAAGTATAATTAATAATTATACAGTAGAATATATAATTATATAGTTAATTTAGTACTATTTATATATAATATTTGTTTTAATTTATTATTATTATATATAAAATATAATAAAAAACATTGATTTTCTTGATTAATTTAAAACATCAAATATATTTTTTTTTATTTATTTTCATTTTTAATTAAATGCCACAATCTTGATGTATCGTAGTTTGATTAATATATATATTATAATATATTTAATATATTTCGAATATAATATTCTAGATTAAATAAAAAAATCTTCTTCTACTGGAATGTTATATTCTGAAATGATAGATTTATTTTTAATTACTACATTTGAAAAATATGTAGTTATTTTTTATTTTATATATAATATAAAAGATAGATCTTATATCTATCTAATAAATTAAAAGAAAATAACAATTTTTACAGAATATAATTTTCCATATTTAATTTTAGGAATTATATAATATAATATAGTATGTCATTAGTAATACTAATTTTAATGTAATTTAATTTTATGGAAAAACATATTTTTACTAAGATATAATAAAAATAACCATCCCCCTATATAATATATTATTTTATTAATACAGGATTTTTTAACTCCTAGCAGACGTTTGAACTTTTATTTAGGAAGAAGGGATTTAATTTTAGGCAGAGTGGACATGAATGTTAATCTGAGTGGACATAAATAAAAGTTAATCTAGTTATGAATAATAATTGATCTGGACATGAATGAAAATCGAGCTGGACATGAGTGAAAATCGATCTAGACATGAATGAAAATCGAGCTGGACATGAATGAAAATCGATCTAGACATGAATGAAAATCGAGCTGGACATGAATGAAAATCGAGCTGGACATGAATAAAGATCGAGCTGGACATGAGTATAAAACGATCTGGACATAAATAAATCGACCTGGACATGAATATAAATCGATCTGGACATGAGTAAAATCAATCTGGACAAGATAAAAATCAATCTGTACATGAATGAAAATCATTCTGGACAAGAATAATAATCAATCTAAACATGAATAATAGACAACCTGGACATAATAACAGTCAACTAAGACATAATAAGATTTGAAGTAGATAATATATTAAGTGTTGTAGCAGAGCAGAATATTTGAGTATCTAAGATTTTCAATTCAAGTTAAGACATAATAGATGTTAAGCAGTACAAAGCCAATGTCACGATACAGTAGTATGGCTGTTTCACTCGTGACAAGAAGCTTGTAGGCTAATGTACAGGAAATGGCAAGGGTGCGTCAGAGACTCACTGTGCGCATAAGCCTATTTTGCTGCTGTGGGAACAGGGCCTGAGCGTTTCCCCTCCATTCATTTTTCCTGGGTTAAGTTTAACACAAACTGGAGGCTGGTGGCTAAGGTAGGTGGAAAGTGTGGGGTTTGTTAGCAGCAGCAGGGAGGAAAAAAACAACAACCAAAGATCCTTTTTTTTCTCATTACCATTTGCCATGGCAAATCAACAGCTTCGACGCACACTTGTAAATGGCTCCTACTCTCTTCACGATGAATAAAAGACAAAGAAAACAAAACGGCACAATCCACGGATTTATTGAAAAATGAAATGAAGGTAACTGTTTTCTTAAAAAAAGCATGTGCTCAAGATTTGTAAGGAGTAGACCGCCATTACTGCTGCTTAAAAAAATGCTGGGTAAGTGAACAAGGGAAGGAAAAGGTTACTGGTTGTGCTTGGGCTATAGCTTTAGTAGGCATACGCTCATTCAGAATTACTGTTTCTTTTCTTCTCTGTATATACTTGATGCACCATCTTGCACCAATCCAACGTCAAACTTACGTGCGTAATACAACATCGTCCTCTACCTGCACAAACGATTCGTACTCACAACAAGAACGACGCAACAATCTTCTTCTCCATTACTCATACACAATTATATACAACATGGCGCTGATCCGCCATTGACTTGCAAAACATACAGCCTGACGCGATTACTTTTTTCCTTTTGCATATAACAATGTTAACATCGCCGGTCTTTATGGATGAATGAGCTGTAGATAGCAAGAAGGATAACTGACGCGTTTCTTTCTGTTTGTGTTGATGTGCATTGGATGAAAATAAAGTATGTTGACCGTTATATAAGAAAGACAAAAAAGAAGATTCTATAAGAGTTATACAAGTGCGAAGGATATTGTTTCGTGGTGAAGGATGGTTATTGTAATTATTGATATTGCGTGGCAGAGCGTCTGGTGCCATGCACAGTCTCGCGTTTGTGAACCTATTTGTAGCCACACAATTCCAAGATGCGATCCTTGAAGATCTGCCATCGAGCAGCAGGAACGCACACGATTTCATTAGGAATGAGTGCAAGAACTCCACGTACAGTCGAGTGAGAGAGAGCGTAGCGAATGACGTCAAGGGTACTAACTTGTTGGTTGTTCACAGTTGTTGTTATTAACAACAAATAAAGTTGCTGTTGTAATAGCAAAAAACTTCCTCCTTCATAACAACAAACGCGTTTTCTTCTTTGTCCCTGCCATATTATCATCACCGCTCAGAGCTATATTTATAGTTTTTATAGAAGCACTTGTAATAATATGCAATACCATCTCACACCCGTTTATGCAGACAACTGAAACATAATGACTACATAATGTATGATCTTTTGCTTTTATTTTTTTATCCCAGCCGTAACATCTACAGCAACAATAATAACACCCTACATTCCACCCATCAGCATATATAAGTACCTAATCCATCAAGACCGGCAATGTTCGTGTTGGCATATGCAAAAAGAAAAAGGTAATCGTCGTTGCCATCGTATGTGTGCGAGTACAGCGAATTGCAGAGGAGGGTTATAGTTGTAGTGGTGTGTATGCATCATAGCAATCTAATTATCATCGCGTTGATGTGTATACAAACAGCAAAGAAAGAGATGACCGTCATTACGATGATGATGTGCTTGAGCGTACAAGTCTTAAAACAAAAGACCGGCGGCATAGTCGTCATCGTGTAATATGGGCGTACATGATAGTGAAAAATAAATGCGTCAGGCTGTATATTTTGCAAGCCAATGGCGGATCAGCGTTATGTTGTATATGATTGTGTTTGAGTAATGGAGAAGAAGATTGTTGCGTCGTTCTTATTGTGAGTACGAATCGTTTGTGCAGGTAGAGGACGATGTTGTATTACACACGTAAGTTTGACGTTGGATTGGTGTAAAATGGTGCATCACGTACAGTGGACCCCCTTTAATGTCAACCCCTTTAATATCAACCCCCGATATAGTCAACCTTTTTCTGAGAACCTCATATTTTAGCAGAGATAAATTTCAACTTTTACATAAGGTCAATGTCAACACCTTGGCCAGGGTTGACTTCTTATTGAGGTCAAACATATCCAATCAAAAGAGGTTATTTCGTTATTGGTTGAAAATACATTGTTAGGAACGACTCTGTTGCATACATACATTGTGTCGGGGTGCGCTGGTTTAATATTTTTATTATACAGTTAAACTTTGTGCCACCCCCTTTAACGTCAACCCCCGTTAGCGTCAACACTTTCAGGTGTACTTGAGGGTTGACATTAAGGGGGTCAACTGTATATACAGAGAAAAAGAGAAAGAAGCAGTAATTCTGAATGGGCATATGTCCACTAAAGCTATACCCCAAGCACAACCAGTAACCTTTTCCTTCCCTTGTTCACTTACCCAGCGTTTTTTAAGCAGCAGTAATGGCGGTCTACTCCTTACAAATCTTGAGCACATGCTTTTTTTAAGAAAACAGTTACCTTCATTTCGTTTTTCAATAAATCCGTGGATTGTGCCGTTTTGTTTTCTTTGTCTTTTATTCATCGTGAAGAGAGTAGGAGCCATTTACAAGTGTGCGTCGAAGCTGTTGATTTGCCATGGCAAATGGTAATGAGAAAAAAAAGGATCTTTGGTTGTTGTTTTTTTCCTCCCTGCTGCTGCTAACAAACCCGACACTTTCCACCTACCTCAGCCACCAGCCTCCAGTTTGTGTTAAACTTAACCCAGGTAAAATGAATGGAGGGGAAACGCTCAGGCCCTGTTCCCACAGCAGCAAAATAGGCTTATGCGCACAGTAGTGAGTCTCTGACGCACCCTTGCCATTTCCTATACATTAGCCTACAAGCTTTTTGTCACGAGTGAACCAGCCATACTACTATATCTTGACATTGGCTTTGTACTGCTTAACTTCTATTATGTCTTGACTTGAATTGAAAATCTGAAGTACTCAAATATTCTGCTCTGCTACACTTAATATATTATCTACTTCAACTTTTTTATGTCTTAGTTGACTAAAACAATGTCCAGTTTGACTGTTATTATGTTCAGGTTGTCTATTATTCATGTTTAGATTGATTATTATTCTTGTCCAGAATGATTTTCATTCCTATACAGATTGATTTTTATTTTGTCTAGATTGATTTTACTCATGTCCAGATCGATTTATATTCATGTCCAGGTCAATTTATATTTATGTCCAGCTCGATTTTCATTCATATCTAGATCGATTTTCATTCATGTCCAGGTCAATTTATATTCATGTCCAGGTCGATTTTCATTCATGTCTAGATCGATTTTCATTCATGTCTAGATCGAATTTCATTCATGTCTAGCTCGATTTTCATTCATGTCCAGCTCGATTTTCATTCATGTCCAGATCAATTATTATTCATAACCAGATTAACTTTTATTCATGTCTAGATTAATTTTTATTCATGTCCACTCAGATTAACATTCATGTCCACTCTGCCTAGAATTAAATCCCTTCTGCCTAAATAAAAGTTCAAACGTCTGCTAGGAGATGAAAAATCCTGTATATATATATATATATTTTCACAAATAAAATTTGTGGAAAATGATAAAAATTTAAATTTGAAATATTTTTTTAAATGTCGGATATTGAACTTCAGATAGAATATTAACGTAATCATTAAAATATATTAAATATAATTTTAAGTTTTAGATTTTATAATTGAAATAATTCTATTATATTCTATATACAGTAAATATTAAACTATAGAGAAATATTACATTATATATTGATTTTTAAAATTTCATTCTTTATTATAAGTTTTGAATCTAAAAAGTTATTTTATAATAATTTTTTTATTTATTTTTATTTTATTTCAAAAGATTATATTAATTTTTTTTTACTTTATTTTCAAATGTTATATAAATAATAATTTTTAATTAATATTAATTTATTATTGAAAATTATAACTCCGCAATCTATTTATAGTACTTAATATATTATAATATATAGCTAAATTTATTAATTCCCATACGTTTCTCATAAATAATGGTTATTCTTCTTTGTAAATTGGTTGATGTAAGTAGTGGTGTCTATTGGTAGATCTTTAATGTGATACTGTTCATCACATTCTTCAACCATCTCGTTCCACACATCTTCGTCAAATCCATAAATCAAATGTGCATTCGATGCACAGTTGATGCTGTCGATTAAAAAAATACAATTCAAAGATCTATTAAGCATTTAAATATATGTGATTCCAAAATTAATTAACTTATCTTTTCCGAATTTGACCACGAAGGTATATATAATTGTTTTATCGATTCTAGTTACTACCACTTACAATTCTTCATGAATTGATGTCAATTTTCCGTTACTCGCTTTGTCGATGGATTCTTCTCTATATCCGATAAGCTGTTCTGTGATCGGTACTCCCTTGATGACCCACTATAGCGCATATGCATTACCAACTGTTTTTGTATAAAAATTATTGGTAACAAATTTTTTGTTGGTAACAAAAATTTAAATTAATTATAAAATTGAATTTTATTTTTAAATAAAAATAAAATCATCCAAAGGTTTAAATTATTTATAAAATTGAATTTTATTTTTAAATAAAAATAAAATCATCCAAAGGTTTAATAATGGTTGCACTTAATGATTATCTCCCACTTAACCATATTCAAATTCAAAAAAATTTATGTGAAGAAATAAATATTTTTATGGAATCTGAATTTGATCATTTCTTAGAAAACGAAGAAAAATTAATAAAAAAAATTCAAAAAAAAATAGATAAAAAAATAAAAGAAACATTTTCGTCAGATTATTTTCTATACCTTAGTATGAATAATGATTTCTGTACGCATAAGTTCAAAAAAGGAAAACATAAGGGTAGATTCTGTTCCCGTAAGATTAAAACTAATATACCTGAAGGTACTAAAAAAGATTTTCTTTGTTGCAAACATAGTAAATTACATATTCCTAGAAAACAGACAGTATTAAATAATAGTAAAGATATAGAAATTAAAAAGCCACCTATAAAAATTGAAAAAAAAATCAAAAAAAAAAGAAAACCTATAAAAATAAGTTTAGGTAATCCTTTTTTTCTATGCTTTAATAATATTCTTCCATAAATATTTTATATAATATTATAATTCTTCCATAAATGTTTTATATAATATTATATAATGTTTTTTATAATATACCTAGACTATGTTTTTCAATATATGCTTTTAATAATTCTTTTTGATTAAACATATCAATAGATAACCAGCTATTATCATTATCACTATATCCAACCCATTTTACATGAAATAAATATATGTTATTTTCCTTTTTATGTCCAACAATACTTTCTATTTCATATGATGCAGTTGCACGCTGTTTACCTTTTATATTTCTTCTTCTTTTTCTAGTACGCTCATTAAAATTAGGAATATTATTATCATTTTCACTATTTTCTAATTCATCTGATTCACTATCATTATCTATAACCATTGTATTATTTGATACTGTCATATTTAATAAATCATTTTGTAGTTGTACCATTCTATCAAGTTTATCTTTATTTTGTTTATTATTACTAACAACTATATCAATTAATTTTTTTTCAATAGGAAAATCAAAATCATGACTATGCCATAATTTATGGTGAGGTAAAACAGGTATATTAAATAATTCAATGAATTTTGTAATATTCTTTAATAAACAAGCTACACGAAATTGGAGGTTATAAAATTTAATATTATCTATTTTTACAATTGATTTATTATTATTAAATCGATAAAATTTATTGCCAATTTCAGAAAACTGATTTTCAATTTTACTTCTAAAGCTTCCAAATGTATTATTAAAATGTTCTTCAGTAATAGTTAGATTTTCATTTATATTTTTACGTATTGGATAAACAAAGTTATCATTGTTAAAATCATATCCTTTTTCTGTAGCAATTTCAGTAAATTGTGTTATAAATAAGGTATACCCACCATCAACTGCTAAAGTATCATTTTGATTCATTTTATTATAAAGTTTCATATTTAAAAACATGCTACCATCAGAACTATCTGTACAAAATTCACTTTTTGATATAAAAATTATCATATCATTAACATCAGCTGCAAATTGTGTACGTAAACCATTTTTTTTAAATTTATATGAATATAAGCGTGACCTATCTAAATCTGTATCTGTATAATTAATTCGTGAATCATGACCATCTAAAATAAGTGTTACATGTTTAAATAAATCTGGATTATATTTTCTAGCAGATAAAATACGTAACTTTATATTCGAAAACATATGCATCAATGAATCATTTACTATTTTATTAATTCTTTTATAATTCTCTTCATTCATCCAAAATTTTTTATAAAATGTATGAAATGTGCTTTGAGGTAAATATTTTTCAATTTCATCTCCAGAAATACCTGAAACCAAATGATATAATAAAAATAAACCTTTTTCTACCTCAAAATAAGGAGCTGGATACTCTTTACTTGTATATAATACAACTAAGAAAAAAAAGACAGTAGTATAACCTAATTTTTGTAACAATATATTTTTAATTTTTTCAATAAATTTAATATGTTTAATTTGTGTTCTATGTTTAAATTTATTATGTATAATAAGCCAATTCCATTCAAGAAATGTCCAATAATTAGCAATAATAGTATTTACTTCTATTGTAATTAATGGTGTATAATCTATTTGCTCCATTTTTTATTTATATCATAAAATTCAATTTATATATAAAAAAACAATTATTTTTATTAACAATAATTATGTTTTTGTAACCAATAAGGTAATGCAGAACCCACTATATATGATTGTTAAAATATATTAACGACAGCATGAGTGC